>NC_066585.1:160378736-160585583 GCF_024323335.1 Lathyrus oleraceus
GAGGCTACTTTCTTGGTGGTAGCAGACTTCCTCATGGTGAACCTTGCACCTCCCAATTCTTGGCTTGATGGGTTCAGCTTGACTGGCTTGCCAGTCAAGGTTGGGGAAGAGAGAGCCATGGATGAAGCGGCCATCGTGTGTATTGCAATGAAATTGAAAAGATTGATAAGCTTTTGATAATTGTATTCTTATGAATGGTGATTTGGTAAGTTGGATATGAGTGTAGATTTATACTGAGATGCTGCTGTTGTGCTCTTATCTTGTGTTATCCAAAGCAATAATTTCATTGGGAGTTGGAGATTTTTGTCTACACTTGTCACCTCTCCAATCCACTTATGGGATAGATTCTTCATATTATCAGCAACCAGTGTTGGTGTTCCATGTGTAACTGTGGGATTCCTATAGATATATCGGTGAGAATTTTATTATTTCAGAAAATTGCCTTAATTTATGAGGCTATGCTTTAAACTGATTCTGCAGTGTAAGATGTATTTCTGTCCACATGTGAGAATGCAGTGCTTGAGAACCACAAATTTTGAAAAAATTGTGACCTGTTATGGACCGGTGCATGTTCTAGTTACTATTTCAACCAATATTAGAGCAACGTGTAATAGAGAAGATAGTATACAGACTGTGAAAAGAACCAAGTCAGGATTAATGGTTACACATAACTGGTTTGTTTGAATAGAAAAGGAAAGGAAATGGAAAGAAAGTGAAAATAAAGAAGGTTAAAGGAACAAAAGTTGAGAGGAAATAAGATAATTTTTTAGTTCTTTCATTAGAGTCAAAGTGAAAAAGAAATGATATATTTATAATAAATAATGACATAAATCAACTAAAAAACATGATACCACACTACCTTATTTGTCCTTATACTATAAATTAACAACACTATTAAAAAAGTTAAACTCATATTTGACAAATGCCAATTTTTTATCACAGTACTACTCAATCCTTCATTACACGTGTTAAATTAAAATTTATTTTTCTCTTTTCCCCTTTCGCCAAACCAAATCACACTCTCTCTCATCGACTAACTCCTTCTTTCTTCCGCCCTCTCTACTTCATTTTCTTTCGTGGGTTTCAAAAATTACACTATCCGCTTCATTTCTTTCATTATTTTATCTCTGCTTCATTATTTTCCTTTGAACGCATTAGGGTTATGATTCTATTTTCCTTTGAACGCATTAGGGTTATGATTCTATTTTCCTATACCAATATTTCAATTCTTCTTGAAGGTTCAAGAAACACAAGAAAGAGAGGTTTGAATTGAGTTTCTAGATTAAAATATTTTCTCACCCAGTGACACAATAACAAATGGACAATAAAAATAAAGAAAACAAATATTTTTATCTCGGTTCGCTGTTAACGAAGCTATGTCCAGTCAACCCCCTGAGTGATTCCGCTTTCAACAAGGATTTAATCTACTAATCAAAGAATTGATTACAACCTCAACGACAAACTGTCATAGACTTCTTGAGAATTCTGACTATACCCTAATCTCTCGAGAAATTTAACCAAAGGTTAATAAGCAAGATTTGTGTTTACAAGATGCTTCCAAAAATTAGATATACAAGTTTAAATCAAATATTACACTTAAGATAAATATTCAAAGAAGATGTTATAAGTGTATGAATGTGAGTAACACTTATTTTCTTTTTCTTTTTCGCGTATGTTCTTTGCATGTATGCATTGTTATGCAAATCAATAGTTTTCCAATCTTCCAAGACCTCTTTATATAAGTAAAAATAGATCCGTTGGAGGATGAAATTGGAATATCCTTAAATGTCATAGTTGTAAGTTGGTCACTTGTTTCTACAATAATAAAATGGCGCTTGTAGTAGATAGTGAGTGAGGATGGAACTTGAGGAACGATGTTGGTAGAATAATACAATTATTTTCCCGATCTTTGGGGTAATGAAAGGGATATTTTCTTTTTGTACTGATTATACCTGCCACATGTTTGTTAACTTTAGATCATTAACTTCTAGTCAGAGACTTCATATAAAAGTTAATGAAGCTTGAGTAGAGTTTAGAGTATTTCTTCAGAAGCTGGTAAGAATGAGACTTCAGAGTCTTTGGAGTTCAGTCTTCTGAAATTTCAAAGGCTTGAATTATCAGAGTCTTTATCAGAGTCATTCTGGATGGTTTCTTTGCAGAAACTTTAACTTGACAATCCAAAAGCTTGACTTTCATATAAACCTGCTTTTGATTGTTTATTTGGTTTAAAGTGTGTATTTAGTTTAGAGTATGCCTTGACCACTTGACTTCTTAGAGAGTATGGTTTGCTCAGAGTTGACTTCTTCATAGTCAGAAGCTATTTTCTATAACCTACGCACTTAACAAAAATAGTTAGAGTACAAAATTGATCTCCATACACATTAAGCTTTGTTATCATCAAAACTCAAGGATAGTTGAAGAACAAAACTTATTCCAACAATTTCCCCCTTTTTGATGATGACAAATTCATGTATTTTGGTGAACCGTTTATATTAGGATAATCATCTATAAAACTTCTAAGTTAGGTTTGTACGCTCCCCGTGAGTTTATACTTATCAAAATTATTCTCAGTTTCTTCAGAGTGAGGTTTGTAAGATCTCCTTGAGATTGAGACTAGAAATCTTTTGAGGTTTCAGAAAATAATCAACATGATAAAAACGTTTACCATGTTAACATACCAGTTTCAGAGCTTGGTTTTTATCAAAGAGAAAAATTCTCAAAGAAAAATATGATTGCCTGTTAGATAATCTTGATAACACAAATTTGATTTTATGGTTAACAAATCTTCAACTAATTAAAGTATTATGAATTGTCATACCCCAATTTTCTCTTACCTTTGAATTGAATTGCATTTGCATCAATATGATCATTACGTTGGGTCATGCATTTTTCATCAGTTAGAAAAAAGATATGCATCTGCATACATGAGTTTCATCTGTATCATTGACTATTGTATTTGGTCAAACTTATTCATCAGTCAAAACCCTTCCTTTGCAAATAGTTGGATAAAAGTCAATAAAAAAATGTTTCAAGTCTACATGCCTTGGTTTCACTTTTACACTTTTACATTATAGGTTTTCGTGGTTGCATTCATCAGTATCCTTTTTGATTCATACATCCCATCTTTGCTTTAAATTTAATTTACATCTCATTAAGTCATGTTGCATCTTTATAAAAACTCAATGTTTGATTTTTAGGACATACTAATTTTACCTCACTCATATCAAACCCATATCATGCATCATTTTTTTTTCATTAATAAAAAATTGAGGTGTAAGCAAGTTTTGAGCATTATTTTACATAAGTCCTTTACATGATTCACATTTCGGGCCAAGACCCGCAAAAGGAGCCCATTTGGACTTAATTCAAATATTGGGTATCAATTTCTTTGTTACTACTTTGTTAAAGAAGAAAACAATTTACAATTTGAATCACAATTGCTTCTCATTCATCATTTTTCAAGTAGTAACTCATAAGGGCCAATAAATAAGTGGATTCAAGAGTGAGTTTTCATTACAATTCAAATCCTATTTGATTTGAATACCATTTCAAATTAAACTACCAAAAGAGAGTAAACAAGAGGAAGGTTTTTAACTTGAATATTAGCGTGAATTGCTACAATACCAGTTCTACCCCTTTTGAATTACATACAATTCCTAAAAAATACAAGTTTACACTTGATTCACAAACTCACCAAGTCTAAAGCTACAAGGAACCATTTGAATTACAAGTGTAAATACAATGTCCGACTTCAATGGTGAAAAGCTTCCCATAACCTAACTCATAGTTGATCTTTATCATGGAACTTTTGCTTTACAAATTCGACCTGCCCTGAATTACCAAACATGTAGGGAAATGGCTAGGCATCAAACTTAAGACTTATAGAAGCACATGATGTCAAGCCACCCAAGTAAGATGTTTAACTTACAAGATATTTTAAGACACATAAGCATCAAGTATAAAAAGCCAAATGAACATCGTTATTTTCCATGGCAAAATGTGTAAGGTTCATGTAGCATTACGCCAAGGCATCCAAAGAATTCAAAACAAATGCAAACAGAAATCAGGTGAAGAGGGCATGAAATTTGGGTGCCAACCAATGAAATGGTAAACATTTAAACATCAAAGCATTACAAGTATTTCCAATAATACCAACATTGAGTAATCAAAGAATTCAAAGAGTCGGTAGGGACTTCACCCACAAGCCAACAACCATATCATTCAAAATCCAAAAAGAAACAACAAGAGGGATTCAATTCAATCCAAGTGTGATTACATAAAAATTCAAAATTGGTATCATTTAACTTTTACACCAGTAGTAAATTTTTTACAATGGAAGTATCAAAAAATTATACGAGCAACCATTCATGAGTTTCTAACTTTTGGAACCACCCAAGGCACACCTCAGCGCACACTCACGCCACCAAAACAGATTCTCAATAAAAATCCCACAAAATCATGGGATTCACTCCTCTTCACTAACAGGATGGAAGAGCTCACATATCACCTGACTACCTCACACTCCCCTCTATAAATAGATGAATCCAATCATTGAAACGAGAAGAAAAAAACCTACTGTTATGCTTCTAAAATGCTATCTCACCACACAGCACTAAAGCTCAATTTACACATTTATTCTACTATGAATTTCACACTGAAGTTCAGAGTTAGAAGAGCTTGCCTAAATTCTACGTAATATCAAACAAACACCAAGCACGGAAGAAAGATAGGGAGAAATATGACATTGAAAAGCACAAAAAGAGACAGAGAAAGAACTTACGTATTTCGTCGGAGATTTCATTGGACTAGCTCCGATTTGGTGAGTCTTTGTTCTTTTCTTTGCATTCTTGGTACCATCTTCTTAGCCATGTTGTTTTAAATGGAACCCTGTTGAAAAGTATATTTTCGGCAAATATTTTTATATCGTATCCACAGAGATTGGTTGTTATTACCGCCGTTCTATAATCCAAATTATTATAAGTTTAGAGAGTAACCAAGTTGTTTTGTTTGAAAAGTTATCTTTTGAGTAAAATGTCACTAAAACAATAAAATAGTTTTAATCAAATGTAAAAGGCTTGGCAAGATTGGAGTTCACTATTCAAATTGCTTATGATTCCTTATGACAACTATATAGATTTAAGATTATTGATGATGTTCAAGTATCCTCTCAATATCATTTATGTCTAAATGATATTGTGATAATCACTATATTAATCTTTAGACGATTTCTCCACCTAACTATCAATATAGCAATCTTTAATGGTTGATACAAAAGAAGAGTAGTGAATAAATCTATTTCTACAACTTATTCACTACTTGAAAATATATTTTATATCAAGACTCAAATAATCTCTTTCAACAACTACTCAAATCTAATATTCAACTTAGGGCAAAAATATCATTCAATACATCAACAATCTTTTATCATATATAAGAGTCAAATGAAATACATAAACAAATAGGAATAGCTACTACCTCCAATCTTGACAAAATGGGGTTTAGCTCCTCATCATCATTTTGGAAAGCAAAAGGCAATGGAGAATAAAACTCTGTTTTTCTCTTCTTACAAAAATATCAAGCTATCAATGAATGAATCAACATTTTCCATTATATTTTCTAAAAAGGGTTGACCTTTCCTAAAATGCTCATTTTCATCTAAAGCTGAAAAGCCCCCTAAAACAGATACAGATTTGGCAAAACACAGATGGCATTGGAAACAGCACACTTGGCCAAAACAGCTTGCTGGATTCGCAAGGTTCGCGGCGCGAAGGGAGTTCGCGGCGCGAACTGAAGCTACTTCAGCTTCCTTGCCTTGCAAGCTTCATCCAATTAGTCTTCCAAGTGTTAATCTTCAAAATTAGGCTTCCAAATTGCATTCAACACTTTTTCCAAATTATGATTAAGCATTCCAAAGCTCTCTTGCCCAAAAATTCTACAAAACTAACAAATACGTGAAATAACCACTCAAAACAACATAAATTAAACCTAATTGCATTTATACAAAATAATGAGAATAAAAGTGTGTAATTTACATCAAAAATTGGTAAAAGGGACCAATAAAATTATATAAAAAGTAGTACTAATTGGTCCCTAACAACTCTCCCCAACTTAGCATTTTGTTTGTCCCTAAACAAAAGTTTCCACCATCACAACCAAAGCAATGACACAAAAGATTGAAACAAGGATTAACCAAGGACATTCAAATGGTTCAAAAGTGTTTGACACTTTCTCAATCCACCTATCTCAATTCTAGACAAAACATGAATAAGAGAAATGGTTGAGTGCAAAAATCATACCAAGGAATTCAAAGCCATGTATGTCAAAATTGAATCAAACTTACACACACATCATAATAATGATGAATAACATGAAGGGTTACTTTCACTCATCCAAGCAATTAAATCAACAACAACTCAAATCATGCGGTCATCAAAACAAATACCAAATCATGTGAAAAATGAGAATCAAGAGGTCTTTCAAGGGTTGTAATGTGGCTTGGGTTACAAGAAAGGATATGATTAAGAGAATTCAACAAAGTTGCCTATCCTAAGGGAGCATTTCCATATATTCAACTCTACACAATTTCCATTTCTTTGATCCCCGTCTTTTTCTTTTCTTTTTTCTTTTTTACATCCACACAACCATGAGCATTTTCTTTGTTTTTTCTATCTTTTCTTTTTCTTTGCTCTATGATTTCAAGGGTGATTTCTTTTTCTTGTTTCTTTTCATATTTTCACCCTTTCATAAAAACTCACTTTTTCAGGTTTCTAATCAACTCTTTTTACTTTACTCTCCCCAACTTTAGATTCCAAAACCAAATTTATTCAACAATGCTCCCTACTTAGACATAAGCAAAAGGCAAAATTTGTAAACAACTCGGTTTGAGGGTTCAATTGACACGAAAGAAATTAGGATTCATTTATTCACAAAATTTTCAATTGATTTTACACTTATCAATCAAATGAATCCTAAAGTAAGCTCAAAGGGGGTTAACTAAGGATTACTCCTCACAAGGTTCGTTGATTCAAAACTTTTTGGTCAAGTGGTTTTTCTCAACAAACAATGCCTCTATCATTTCCAATATTTTCACACAAAAATAGATTGATGCATGATTTAGCATGATAAGAATGAGTTAAAATAATGCTCGGTTTCCCGCATTTTAGTGTACAATGGAAAGCTTCCTCACAATTGGTTAAGTCCTATTTTGATTAAAAAATGACATGTATTTCAATGAATTTATGATATGGAATTTGCAACACACCATCAAACTACTCATGTTAAGTCTAGAAAGCGATAAAGTGTACCTTGAAATGTCGACACTAATTCTTATCATCACCACTCGAAGTGTCCTATGCTTCTTTCTTTGCGAGCATTTCTTGGTTGCTTTAAGCTTGACTTAAGAGTAAGAACAATTAAACAAAAAAATTGTTGGTAAACCAAATTCATTGTAACACACTTAAATCTCACAGAGTATTCATGCAATTAACAAGACAAATTAACAACCAAAGTTTTGGTGAACTAGAGCCACCCAAAAGTACAATAAAAAATTTACAAAAGCAATAATAATACAACGAAAACTCAAAATAAAAACAAACTCTAAAATTCAACAAACTCCTCAATCTTCCTCCTCTTGGCCACCACCAACAGATCCAAGGACGTCCTCCATCTCATCGTCATGGGTTGTGTAACACCCGAATAAAATAAGAGAATTATTTTATTAAGTTAATAATATTATTTTATTAATTTAATTAAATAAAATGGAATTATTGGATTATTATTATTATTATTATTATTATTATTTGGAATAATAATCATTGGAAAATATATAAGTTGGGATAAGAGAAAAAGTTTCTCATTTGGAACAGAAGAGTTTTACGTGGAAGTTGAGAAGCTGCAGAGAAGGGAGAAGCTGTAGAGCAAAGGCTGAAGAGCGGAAAAGCTGAAGCGTTGAGTTGCCGAATTATCTCAGGTAAGGGGTCTGAACCTTATTAAATGATAATATGCGAGCAATTTCATGATGTATGTTAGATCGTTGATTGATTTTTGGGAATTTTAGGGAGATTGGGGAAGTTGGGGTTTACCGTCGTTTAGTACTATGATGAATAAGTCGAATTAAGCTGAAATTGAATCCGTAGTTGTGTGAGTCGCGTTTTCCCGAACGCGTAGCCTTTTACGGAAGTTGAATCGGAGGTCCGGAAGTCCTCCGACGGCGGAAAATGCGGAGAAGTCTGCATTCTGCCTTGTGTTAGTGCAGGAACTGCTGTTTTGTCTGCGTTAACCGGTTAACCCAGGGTGTTAACCGGTTAACACTGTTATGTGTTGTGAAAATGTTGATTTTTGCCTGCGTTAACCGGTTAACCTATAGCGTTAACCGGTTAACACTGTTGCGTTTTGCCTGGGGAGGTATTGTTGTCCTGCGTTAACCGGTTAACGCATGGTGTTAACCGGTTAACACTGTTCCAGTATTGAAAAATGACTAATTTTTATGTTGAAATTGTGATTTGGCCTATTGTGGTTGATTGTGATGAATCCATGTGTTAAGATGTAATGTTGTTGTTGTTTTGTTGAGTTGTATGTCATGCTATTAATGATAAAGATAACATGATCATATGATGTGGTTGTTGCGATGTTGATTATGATGCATGTTTGGTGTGCATGCATTCATGAAAGGCCGATGCCTAGTGATGAACGGACTGAGTTCCAATGATGTTGTTGACTCCGGGCTTGTTGAGAGGCTTGGTTCCTTGCGGGGAATCCGGATTCTATGGTGATGAATCTGGGAGTGGTGATCCTGTAGTGGTCACAAAATGGGTATACCGAGTCGTGTTGAGTCATGCATGGGTGTGTGCATTGCATTTGATATGTTGTTTTGTTGATGTTCATGAGTATGTTGATTATGATGATTATGATGAGCTGTGTTGGCATATGTGAAATATATTTATGTTTATATTTCTGTCGTTATATTATTATTTAATAATGTAATTCTCACCCCTTCTGCATGTGTTTATGTTCATCTATGATGAGCAATGTGCAGATAAAGAGGAGTAGCTGTTGTTGAGGTTCGAGGAATAAGTGTAGAGTTATTCTACAGAGTCGAGTCAAATGCTCTGGTCATGTGACACCGGGGATTATGGGATTCGATAGCCAAATTATTTTATTTATGTTGTTTATGATGAATAATTGTTGAGATGTTTTGTTGAGATCATGTTGACACATTATTATAATAATTATGTTGTTGTCCGCTGCGAAGTTTTAAATCAAATAAATAATATGTTTTATGTTGTGATGCGAAATTTGTTATGTTGTAAGGAAATGTAAACTCTTCTACATGTTGTACTCTGATAATCTATTTAAATATGTCGTGTGGGTAGAAGGGTGTTACATTAGTGGTATCAGAGCATGGTCAGTCCAGTCGAGTCATATTGTGAAGTTTTCCCTGTTGGTCGATTAGTGTAAATGACACTGTCGATATTTAACGGTTGTGGTTGTGTTGTGCAGAGTATGGCTGGAGAAAATGACCGTGCGATTGCTGAGGCTTTGGCTGCTATGGCGCAGGCTATGCAGGCGCAGCAGAATCCGCCGGTCGACGAGTTTAAGAATTTGGGAAGGTTTCTGAAGAATAACCCTCCTACATTCAAAGGGCGCTATGATCCAGATGGTGCTCAGATTTGGCTGAAGGAAATAGAGAAGATTTTCCGGGTGATGACGTGTACTGAAGCACAGAAGGTGCAGTTTGGTACGCATATGTTATCTGAAGAGGCTGAAAACTGGTGGGATAACACTCGCCAGAGAATTGAAGTACCAGGTGCTGGGATGACTTGGGAAAGGTTCAAGACGGCCTTTCTGGAGAAATATTTTCCTGCTAATGTGCGCTGTAAGAAGGAGATGGAATTTCTAGAACTGAAGCAGGGTAACATGTCTGTTGCTGACTACGCTTCGAAGTTTGAAGAGCTGGTGCAGTATTGTCCTCACTATAATAATGCTGATGCTGAGGGATCCAAGTGTGTCAAGTTTGAGAACGAGTTGCGTCCCGAGATCAAACAAGGCATTGGTTACCAGGAGATTCGTAGGTTTCCTACATTGGTTAATAAGTGCAGGATATTTGAGGAAGATAGCAAGGCTAGGACTGCTCATTACAAAAGTCTTAGTGAGAAGAAGAATAAGGATCGTGGTAGTCCTTATGCATCTCCGAATGGTAAAGGTAAGCAGAAAGTGGTAGATGAGAAGAAGCCAAGTGGGGGAGGATCTTCCCTAGCTGGTAAATGTTTCAAGTGTGGCGAGCCAGGCCACCGTGCTGATAGCTGTACCAAGAAAGTGCTGAGATGTTTCCGATGCGGTCAGACTGGTCATAGAGTTACGGAATGTAAGGATGCTGGTCCGACATGTTTTAATTGTGGCGAGAAAGGTCATATCAGTTCGCAGTGCTCGAAACCGAAGAAGGCGGCTACTGCAGCTCATACTACTGGTAGGGTGTTTGCTCTGAGTGGGGCTGAAACTCCTAAAGAAGATAATCTGATTAAAGGTACTTGCTTGATTAATAATGTTGAATTGCTTGCTATTGTTGACACTGGTGCTACTCATTCGTTTATTTCGTATGAGTGTGCGACCAGGATTGGTGTGATTATGTCGTCCCTAGGCGGAAGTATGGTGATAGATACTCCTGCTAATGGTTCTGTGAAGACTTCGGTTGTCTGTCGAGGTTGTCATTTGACGATCTTTGAGAGAGAGTTCGTGGTTGATTTGGTGTGCTTACCCTTGCGCCAAATCGATATTATTCTGGGAATGAATTGGCTAGAATTCTATGGCGTGTTTATCAACTGCTATAGGAAGACGGTGCGGTTTTCTGAAGTTGGTGAGAATGATGAGGCAAGATTTCTATCTGCTAGGCAGGTGGGGGATTTTGTGAAAGAGGAAGCTCAGATATTCGCTTTATTTGCGTCTCTGCAAGCGGATAAGAAAGTGGTGAGTATAGAATTGCCTGTTGTCTGTGAATTTCAGGATGTGTTTCCGGAGGATGTAAGCGATTTACCTCCAGAACGTGAAGTCGAATTTGCCATTGACTTAGTACCAGGTACGAGTCCAGTGTCGATGTCTCCTTATAGAATGTCGGCAACTGAATTAGTTGAATTGAAGAAGCAACTTGAAGAATTGCTTGAGAAGAAGTTTGTGCGTCCAAGTGTTTCTCCTTGGGGTGCACCAGTATTGTTGGTGAAGAAGAAAGAAGGTACGATGAGGTTGTGTGTCGATTATCGGCAGTTGAATAAGGTGACTATCAAGAATCGGTATCCATTGCCGAGGATTGATGATTTGATGGACCAGTTGATTGGAGCTCATGTTTTCAGTAAGATTGATTTGCGGTCGGGTTATCATCAGATCCGAGTGAAGTCAGATGATATTGCGAAGACTGCTTTCCGTACGAGGTATGGTCATTATGAATACACTGTGATGCCGTTCGGTGTGTCTAATGCTCCAGGTGTGTTTATGGAATATATGAATCGTATATTTCATCCGTACCTTGATAATTTTGTTGTGGTGTTCATAGATGATATATTAATATATTCTAAGACGGAAGAAGAGCATGCAGGACATCTGAGAATTGTTTTACAAGTGTTAAGAGAAAAGAAATTATATGCAAAGTTATCTAAATGTGAGTTCTGGTTGAAGGAAGTGAGTTTCCTTGGCCATGTGATTTCGAGTGGTGGGATTTCTGTTGATCCTGCTAAAGTGGATGCTGTATTACAGTGGGAGACTCCGAAGTCTGCTACTGAGATACGCAGTTTTCTGGGGTTAGCTGGTTATTACCGCAGATTTATTGAGGGCTTCTCTAAGTTGGCATTGCCGTTGACGCAGTTGACTAAGAAGGGTCAAGTGTATGTGTGGGATGCAGCTTGTGAAGCGAGTTTTGTTGAGCTGAAGAGGCGGTTGACCAGTGCTCCAGTGTTGATTCTGCCTAATCCTGGTGAGTCCTTCGTTGTTTATTGTGATGCTTCTTTGATGGGTCTTGGTGGTGTTTTGATGCAGAATGGTAAAGTTGTAGCTTATGCTTCTAGACAGTTGAGAGTTCATGAGAGGAATTATCCTACGCATGATCTAGAACTTGCAGCTGTTGTATTTGTGTTGAAAATGTGGAGGCATTATCTGTATGGTTCCAGATTCGAGGTGTTCAGTGATCACAAGAGTCTGAAGTATCTGTTTGATCAGAAAGAGTTAAATATGAGGCAGAGAAGATGGTTAGAATTACTGAAGGATTTTGACTTTGAATTGAGTTATCATCCCGGTAAGGCTAATGTAGTTGCAGATGCGCTGAGTAGAAAGTCTCTACATATGTCTATGATGATGGTTCGGGAACTTGAGTTAATTGAACAGTTCCGTGATATGAGTTTGGGTTGTGAAGTCTCCGCTGATAGTGTAAGGTTGGGTATGCTGAAGTTGACTAGTGGAATTCTGGAAGATATTCGGAATGGTCAGCAAGTTGATGTCGCTCTAGTGGATCATATTACTATGGTTAACCAGGGTAATGGTGGTAATTTTGAGATTGATGAGAATGGCATCCTGCGATTTAAAGGTAGAGTTTGTGTTCCTGAGGTGTCTGAATTGAAAAAGAGTATTCTTGAAGAGGGCCATAGGAGTGGATTGAGTATCCATCCAGGTGCAACTAAAATGTATCAAGATTTGAAGAAGTTGTTTTGGTGGGCGGGTATGAAAAGAGATGTTGCTAAGTTTGTGTATGCCTGTTTGACTTGTCAGAAGTCAAAGATTGAACATCAGAAACCGGCAGGTATGATGCAACCTTTGAAGATTCCTGAATGGAAGTGGGATAGCATTTCCATGGATTTTGTGACGGGATTGCCGAGGACGGTGAAAGGTAATGATTCTATTTGGGTGATTGTGGATCGATTGACTAAGTCGGCGCATTTCTTGCCGATGAAGATTAATCACTCTTTAGAGAAGTTGGCAGAGTTGTATATTGAGGAGATAGTGAGGCTGCATGGTATTCCATCCAATATTGTGTCTGATAGAGATCCCAGATTTACTTCTAGATTTTGGGAAAGTTTGCAGAAAGCGTTGGGGACTAAGTTGAGGTTGAGTTCAGCTTATCATCCTCAGACTGATGGTCAGACTGAGAGAACTATCCAATCCTTGGAGGATTTGTTGAGAGCTTGTGTGTTGGAGCAGAGTGGTTCTTGGGATAGTTATTTGCCGTTGGTGGAGTTTACTTATAATAATAGTTTTCATGCTAGTATCGGTATGGCTCCATATGAAGCATTGTATGGTAGGAGGTGTAGAACTCCATTGTGTTGGTATGAATCAGGTGAGAGTGTTGTACTCGGACCTGAGATTGTGCAGCAGACGACTGAAAAGGTTAAGATGATTCAGGAGAAAATGAAGATTTCTCAGAGTCGTCAGAAGAGTTACCATGATAATAGGAGAAAGGCACTTGAGTTCCAAGGGGGAGATCATGTGTTCTTGAGAGTTACTCCGACGACAGGTGTGGGAAGAGCTTTAAAGTCTAAAAAGCTTACTCCGAGGTTTGTGGGTCCGTATCAGATTTTGAAGAGAGTTGGGGAAGTGGCGTATCGGATAGCTTTACCGCCGTCGCTTTCTAATCTGCATGATGTGTTTCATGTATCTCAGTTGAGAAAATATATTGCGGATCCTTCGCATGTTGTTCAGTTGGATGATATCCAGGTGAGGGATAATTTGACCGTTGAGGTGTTGCCAATTCGGATAGATGACCGAGAAGAGAAGACCCTGAGGGGTAAGAAGATTGCTCTAGTGAAAGTTGTTTGGGGAGGTCCAGCTGGTGAGAGCTTGACTTGGGAGCGTGAAGATCAGATGAAGGAGTCGTATCCGACTCTATTTGCTTGAGGTATGTTTTCGAGGACGAAAACTCTTTTAGTGGGGGAGAGTTGTAACACCCGAATAAAATAAGAGAATTATTTTATTAAGTTAATAATATTATTTTATTAATTTAATTAAATAAAATGGAATTATTGGATTATTATTATTATTATTATTATTATTATTTGGAATAATAATCATTGGAAAATATATAAGTTGGGATAAGAGAAAAAGTTTCTCATTTGGAACAGAAGAGTTTTACGTGGAAGTTGAGAAGCTGCAGAGAAGGGAGAAGCTGTAGAGCAAAGGCTGAAGAGCGGAAAAGCTGAAGCGTTGAGTTGCCGAATTATCTCAGGTAAGGGGTCTGAACCTTATTAAATGATAATATGCGAGCAATTTCATGATGTATGTTAGATCGTTGATTGATTTTTGGGAATTTTAGGGAGATTGGGGAAGTTGGGGTTTACCGTCGTTTAGTACTATGATGAATAAGTCGAATTAAGCTGAAATTGAATCCGTAGTTGTGTGAGTCGCGTTTTCCCGAACGCGTAGCCTTTTACGGAAGTTGAATCGGAGGTCCGGAAGTCCTCCGACGGCGGAAAATGCGGAGAAGTCTGCATTCTGCCTTGTGTTAGCGCAGGAACTGCTGTTTTGTCTGCGTTAACCGGTTAACCCAGGGTGTTAACCGGTTAACACTGTTATGTGTTGTGAAAATGTTGATTTTTGCCTGCGTTAACCGGTTAACCTATAGCGTTAACCGGTTAACACTGTTGCGTTTTGCCTGGGGAGGTATTGTTGTCCTGCGTTAACCGGTTAACGCATGGTGTTAACCGGTTAACACTGTTCCAGTATTGAAAAATGACTAATTTTTATGTTGAAATTGTGATTTGGCCTATTGTGGTTGATTGTGATGAATCCATGTGTTAAGATGTAATGTTGTTGTTGTTTTGTTGAGTTGTATGTCATGCTATTAATGATAAAGATAACATGATCATATGATGTGGTTGTTGCGATGTTGATTATGATGCATGTTTGGTGTGCATGCATTCATGAAAGGCCGATGCCTAGTGATGAACGGACTGAGTTCCAATGATGTTGTTGACTCCGGGCTTGTTGAGAGGCTTGGTTCCTTGCGGGGAATCCGGATTCTATGGTGATGAATCTGGGAGTGGTGATCCTGTAGTGGTCACAAAATGGGTATACCGAGTCGTGTTGAGTCATGCATGGGTGTGTGCATTGCATTTGATATGTTGTTTTGTTGATGTTCATGAGTATGTTGATTATGATGATTATGATGAGCTGTGTTGGCATATGTGAAATATATTTATGTTTATATTTCTGTCGTTATATTATTATTTAATAATGTAATTCTCACCCCTTCTGCATGTGTTTATGTTCATCTATGATGAGCAATGTGCAGATAAAGAGGAGTAGCTGTTGTTGAGGTTCGAGGAATAAGTGTAGAGTTATTCTACAGAGTCGAGTCAAATGCTCTGGTCATGTGACACCGGGGATTATGGGATTCGATAGCCAAATTATTTTATTTATGTTGTTTATGATGAATAATTGTTGAGATGTTTTGTTGAGATCATGTTGACACATTATTATAATAATTATGTTGTTGTCCGCTGCGAAGTTTTAAATCAAATAAATAATATGTTTTATGTTGTGATGCGAAATTTGTTATGTTGTAAGGAAATGTAAACTCTTCTACATGTTGTACTCTGATAATCTATTTAAATATGTCGTGTGGGTAGAAGGGTGTTACAGGTTGCACCACCTCCTGCACCCCCCATAAAAGCTGGTCTGCCCTCAGGCCAATTAGCATAAGCAACATATTCCGCCTGGGAGGGGAATGGAGATGTATAGATTTGAAATTTGGAGGTTTGGAAGTGGGGCAGTGAGGTTGTTGAAGAAAATCTTAAGTTTGTGAAAATAGGAGTGAAATGAAAATGACATAAAACAGAACTTAAATGGTTCTGCCACGCTCAGTTCGCTGGGCGAACTCTGTTCGTGGCGTGAACTGAAATTTTTCATTCAGTTCGCGAGGCGAAAGCTGTTCGCGGGGCGAACTGAAGGAATTTCTGAAAAAAATCTTATTGGCAGTGGACAGAACTCAAGTTTCACAATAAAAGACACAACAGAATATCATAACAGCAGAATTGAGAAAATTTAAAATGCAGACTTACAACATTGGGTTGCCTCCCAACAAGCTTTGTTTAACGTCGTTTAGAGCTCGACGGTTCAATGATTCTCTTCACGATCCGGCTTTGCTGAGGAACTTATCCAAGGGCTTTGTTGTCTTTAAGAGGTTCTTGATGAACCTTCGATAAAATCCGATACCACCCTTTTTTGGAACTACTTGCACAACACTCACCCATTCACCATCGGAGATAGGATAAATCATCCCGGCCTCCAATAGTTCGACAACTTCCTTCTTTTTCAGCACTCGTATCAATTGATTCTCCTCTTTTGGGGACAAGGTATTGCTAACGATCACCAGTTTAGTACAATCATCACCAAGGAACACATACTTCAAGTGTGGCTCTAGTTTTGGCTCTTCCACTTTCTTTGTCATATCCAAGCCTTCGTTTGTCTCTTCATGATAAACAAGCTCTCCACAAGACTCTAATTCATGCAACATTGCTTCAATCTCTTTTCCTTCATTTTCGGTCGAAACTTTGTAGACTCCGATAAGAGATCTCTCTGATGGATTAGAAATATGAACCTGGTTTGCGACCTCCACTAGTTCCTCATTGGGGGCATCGATTCGGAAAGAATCATGCTTATCATTAGGATGCTTTTTGGCTTCAAAAAGATTGAAAGCTACCTCTTCATCTTGCACCCTTACTTTCATTAGTCCATCATCAATGTCAATCATCATTCGGGCCGTTTTCATGAATGGTCTTCCAAGAATTAGAGGAACATCACGATCCTCATCCATGTCTACTATCACAAAATCTACCGGAAACAAGAATTTGTCCACCTTCACTAACATGTCTTGAGCAACTCCATATGGTAAAGGGGTAGATATATCAGCTAGTTGTAAAGTCATCCTTGTAGATTTGATCTCAATATTTCCCAATCTTTTGACAATGGATAGGGGAATTAAATTGATGCTAGATCCCAAGTCAATCAAACCGTTACCAGTGTAAGTGCTTCCAATGGTCACCGGTAAAACGACTCGGCCCAGATCAGATTCCTTCCTTGGAAAAGTTTTTGGACGATGGCACTACAACGTGCATCAAGCAAGATGGTTTCGTCTTCCACATGTCTCCTTTTCTTTGTGAGAATGTCCTTCATGAACTTTGCATACCGTGGCATTTGCTCTAATGCATCGGCAAATGGAATATTAATTTGAAGTTGTTTGAATATGTCCATAAACCGTGCATAATGTCTAGCATTATCCTTCTTTGATGGTGCGTGCGGATAGGGTAGATGTTGAACTGGAATGACATTCAATCCTTTGTCTCTTTTTTTCTTCTTTCTTGGTTCGATTTCGTTCTTCATTTCCGCTTCACACTGCTGTTCTGCTATCAATTGTTGGTTCTGCTGTTTTCGCGGCGCAAAGGAAGATCGCGGCGCGAACTGAGCAGTTTCTGCCACTTTCTCCTTTTCACAATCCACACCCTCATTTTCATGTACAACACCCATCTCATTCTCTACTGTAATCTCCTCACTTTTTCCACTTGTCAACTCTCTACCGCTTCTAGTAAAAATTGCTTTACAATGCTCTTTTGGATTAGTTTGAGTGTTAGCAGAAAAAGAGGATCCCGCAGTTTGTTCCGACAATTGTTTCGCAAGTTGACCTACTTGGTTTTCCAAATTCTTGATTGCTGCCCCGTTGCTCTTCTGATTTGCCATGGAGGCTTGCATGAATTGTTGGAGAGTGTCCTCTAGCTTTGAATTTCCTCCTTGCGATTGTTGTTCTTGAGAATTTGGGTGTTGATAAGGACTTTGTTGCTGAAAATTTTGATTGTTGAACCTTGATAATTAATAACCTTGATTGTTTCTTGGATATGAGTTGTTGGGAGGTTGTCTTTGATAGCCTTGATTTTGATTGTTCACATAACTCACTTCTTCTAGTGGAGGGCAAAAACCGGTTGGATGATCTCCTTGACATTATTCGCAACATGCCACTTGATGTCGAACTTGAGACCCTTGAATTTCCTTCATTTGTTGTGGAAGCTTGGCCATTTGTTGAGTAAGCAACTCCACTTGTTGAGAAAGTAACTTGTTTTGAGCAAGAATGGCATCATTGGTATTTAACTCAAGAACTCCAGGTTTCTGTTGTGAAGGACTACGGTCATGTTGACTTTGACGATCATTGAGTGTCATCCGGTCAATAATGACTTTTGCTTCTTCCGCATTCTTTGACATAAGAGAGCCACCCGCGGTAGCATCCAAAAGTGTTCTGTGAGTTGATTGGAGCCCATTTAGAAAAATATGGATTTGAGTGAGCTCATTAAAACCATGGCCCTTGCATTTTCTCAACATTGACTTGAATCTTTCCCAAGCCTCATTTAGAGACTCATTGCTTCCTTGAGTGAATACCGTAATAGCCGTTTTGGCTTCCATGAATCGGGATTGAGGGAAGTATCTTTCTAAGAACTTTTCTTCTTGCAAATTCCAATCCGTCATCACTCTTGGTGCTTGATCAAGGTACCACTCTTTTGCCTTTCCCACTAAGGAGTGTGGGAACATCCTCTTGAATAATGCTTCTTCACCCGTTTCATCAATTCCCGTAGAACCCGCAATCTCATAGAATTTGATGAGATGGGTGTACGGATCTTCATGGTCCATTCCGGTGAATGAATTTGCATAGAGAAGTTGGAGGATTCCGGTCTTCATCTCCGTATTCCTTCCTCCACGAGCAAATTAAGCATTCCTTCTTGGACTATTAGCGGACATTTTGGTAGGAGTGTCATCCGCCATGTTTCCGTCACAAGCCTCTACAACCACTTCTTCGATTTGAACAAGTGCGAAAGTAGATGCTTCTTCTCTCCGGTTCCTCTCTTCGGCTAGTTTCCTTCTTCTTCGTGTTTTGCTATTGAGCTTTCGAAGTGTTCTTTCAATTTCGGGATCAAATTGAAATTGCTCCTCGGTAGTTTTTCCTCGCATGTGTAACACCCCGAATATTGTTAGATTAATTTAAATATTATTTTAATATGATTATTTGAAGGTGAAATGAATTATTAAATAATATTGGGAATTATTATTATTATTATAGATGTTATTTATTTTAATAATAATTAAATTAATAAAATAAATGGAATATGAAGAGTGGAAGGGTAAAAGGGGAATTTGATAAAAGAGGCCAAAGTGAGAACTCAGGGTGTTTTTTTCACGTATTTTGCCTCAGAGTCAGAAAAAGGGAGAAGCGCTGAAGAGAAAGAGAAGGAAGAGGAAAAGGCCAAAGATTGCTCAGAACTTCCTTCAATCCAAAGAGGTAAGGGGTCTGAACCTTATTAAACAATAATATGCTGAAAATGGTGAAATATTGGATGAACGAAATTGGGATTTTAATCGAAGAATTCGTAGAAATTATATGCAATGATGTTAGGATTTGTGAAATCGAATAGGGGACTATTTGTATTAGATGATATGAGTGATTTTGTGTGAAATTTGGACTGTGGAAGGATGAATTTGGATAGATCTCGTAGCAGAGAAAGCCATTGCAGATCTGGAAATCTGGTTTCTGGTCATACGCGTATGGCACTAGGCAATACGCGTATGAGATTGCTGGTACGCGTATGGCACTAGGCAATACGCGTATGGATGAGGAAGATGATGTTTTGAACGTGTTTTGGTCTCTGTTGGTACGCGTATGGGAATGTGATACGCGTAGCATACGCGTATGGACATGGGTAATACACGTATGGATTTGGTCAGGCGTGGGCAATACGCGTATGGGCATAGGCAATACGCGTATGGGCAGACTTGTGGTCTTTCCTGGGCTGTTGTTGTGCAGTTTTTGGTTGTTTAGGCTGAGCGAGGTAACTTAGCTGATGCATGGTATACGAGGGATCATTTCCCGTTGCTTTGAGTGGTATAGATATTAGTAGAGTGTGCTAATACTGTGTTTGATTATGTGGCATGATGTGATATGCTTTTGTGATAGAATGTGTTAATGATGATGATAACATGACTATATGATGCTGTTGTTGCTATGTTGATTATGATGCATGCTTGGTGTGCATGCATTCATGAAAGGCCGATGCCTAGTGATGAACGGACTGAGTTCCAATGATGTTGTTGACTCCGGGCTTGTTGAGAGGCTTGGTTCCTTGCGGGGAACTCGGATTCTATGGTGATGAATCTGGGAGTGGTGATCCTGTAGTTGGTCACAAAATGGGTATACCGAGTCGTGTTGAGTCATGCATGGGTGTGTGCATTGCATTTGATATGTTGTTTTGTTGATGTTCATGAGTATGTTGATTATGATGATTATGATGAGCTGTGTTGGCATATGTGAAATATATTTATGCTTATATTTCTATCGTTATATTATTATTTAATAATGTAATTCTCACCCCTTCTGCATGTGTTTATGTTCATCTATGATGAGCAATGTGCAGATAAAGAGGAGTAGCTATTGTTGAGGTTTGAAGAATAAGTGTAGAGTTATTCTACAGAGTCGAGTCAAATGCTCTGGTCATGTGACACCGGGGTTATGGGATTCGATAGATAATTGGTTATTATTTACGTTGTTTATGATGACTAATATGTTGAGATGCTTTGTTGAGATAATGTTGAAACATTATTATGAATTGTTATATGATGAATGATAATATTTGTGTTGTTGTCCGCTGCGAAGTTTTAATAAAATAAATAATATGTTTTATGTTGTGATGCGATAAGTGTTATGTTGTAAGAAATGTAAACTCTTCTACATGTTGTACTCTGATAATCTATTTAAATATGTCGTTTGGGTAGAAGGGTGTTACATTAGTGGTATCAGAGCATGGTCAGTCCAGTCGAGTCATAATGTGATGTTTTCCCTGATGGTCGATTAATGTAAATGACACTGTCGATATTTAACGGTTGTGGTGGTGTTGTGCAGAGTATGGCTGGAGAAAATGACCGTGTGATTGCTGAGGCTTTGGCTGTTATGGCGCAGGCTATGCAGGCGCAGCAGAATCCGCTGGTCGACGAGTTTAAGAATTTGGGAAGGTTTCTGAAGAATAACCCTCCTACATTCAAGGGGCGCTATGATCCAGATGGTGCTCAGATTTGGCTGAAGGAAATTGAGAAGATTTTCCGGGTGATGACGTGTACTGAAGCACAGAAGGTGCAGTTTGGTACGCATATGTTATCTGAAGAGGCTGAAAACTGGTGGGATAACACTCGCCAGAGGATTGAAGTACCAGGTGCTGAGATGACTTGGGAAAGGTTCAAGACGGTCTTTCTAGAGAAATATTTTCCTGCCGATGTGTGATGTAAGAAGGAGATGGAATTTCTAGAACTGAAGCAGGGTAACATGTCTGTTGCTGATTACGCTTCGAAGTTTGAGGAGCTGGTGCAGTATTGCCCTCATTATAATGGTGCTGATGCTGAGGAATCCAAGTGTGTCAAGTTTGAGAACGGGTTGCGTCCCGAGATCAAACAAGGCATTGGTTACCAGGAGATTCGTAGGTTTCCTACGCTGGTTAATAAGTGCAGGATATTTGATGAAGATAGCAAGGCTAGGACTGCTCATTACAAGAGTCTTAGTGAGAAGAAGAATAAGGATCGTGGTAGTCCTTATGCATCTCCGAATGGTAAAGGTAAGCAGAAAGTGGTAGATGAGAAGAAGCCAAGTGGAGGAGGATCTCCCATAGCTGGTAAATGTTTCAAGTGTGGCGAGCCAGGCCACCGTGCGGATAGCTGTACCAAGAAAGTGCTGAGATGTTTCCGATGCGGTCAGGCTGGACATAGAGTTACTGAATGTAAGGATGCTGGTCCGACATGTTTTAATTGTGACGAGAAAGGCCATATCAGTTCGCAGTGCTCGAAACCGAAGAAGGCGGCTACTGCAGCTCATACTACTGGTAGGGTGTTTGCTCTGAGTGGGGCTGAAGCTCCTAAAGAAGATAATCTGATTAAAGGTACTTGCTTGATTAATAATGTTGAATTGCTTGCTATTGTTGACACTGGTGCTACTCATTCGTTCATTTCGTATGAGTGTGCGACCAGGATTGGTGTGATTATGTCGTCCCTAGGCGGAAGTATGGTGATAGATACTCCTGCTAATGGTTCTGTGAAGACTTCTGTGGTCTGTCGAGGTTGTCAGTTGACGATCTTTGAGAGAGAGTTCGTGGTTAATTTGGTGTGCTTACCCTTGCACCAAATTGATATTATTCTGGGAATGAATTGGCTAGAATTCTATGGCGTGTTTATCAACTGCTATGGGAAGACGGTGCGGTTTTCTGAAGTTGGTGAGAATGATGAGGCAAGATTTCTATCTGCTAGGCAGGTGGGGGATTTTGTGAAAAATGAAGCTCAGATATTCGCTTTATTTGCGTCTCTGCAATCGGATAAGAAAGTGGTGAGTGTAGATTTGCCTGTTGTCTGTGAATTTCAGGATGTGTTTCCGGAGGATGTAAGTGATTTACCTCCAGAACGTGAAGTCGAATTTGCCATTGACTTAGTACCAGGTACGAGTCCAGTGTCGATGTCTCCTTATAGAATGTCGGCAACTGAATTAGTTGAATTGAAGAAGCAACTTGAAGAATTGCTTGAGAAGAAGTTTGTGCGTCCAAGTGTTTCTCCTTGGGGTGCACCAGTGTTGTTAGTGAAGAGGAAAGAAGGTACGATGAGGTTGTGTGTCGATTATCGGCAGTTGAATAAGGTGACTATCAAGAATCGGTATCCATTGCCGAGGATTGATGATTTGATGGACCAGTTGGTCGGAGCTCATGTTTTCAGTAAGATTGATTTGCGGTCGGGTTATCATCAGATCCGAGTGAAGTCAGACGATATTGCGAAGACTGCTTTCCGTACGAGGTATGGTCATTATGAATACACTGTGATGCCGTTCGGTGTATCTAATGCTCCAGGTGTGTTTATGGAATATATGAATCGTATATTTCATCCGTACCTTGATAATTTTGTTGTGGTGTTCATAGATGATATATTGATATATTCTAAGACGGAAGAAGAGCATGCAGGACATCTGAGAATTGTTTTGCAGGTGTTAAGAGAAAAGAAATTATATGCAAAGTTATCTAAATGTGAGTTCTGGTTGAAGGAAGTGAGTTTCCTTGGCCATGTGATTTCGAGTGGTGGGATTTTTGTTGATCCTGCTAAAGTTGATGCTGTATTACAGTGGGAGACTCCGAAGTCTGCTACTGAGATACGCAGTTTTCTGGGGTTAGCTGGTTATTATCGCAGATTTATTGAAGGCTTCTCTAAGTTGGCATTGCCGTTGACGCAGTTGACTAAGAAGGGTCAAGTATATGTGTGGGATGCAGCTTGTGAAGCGAGTTTTGTGGAGTTGAAGAGGCGGTTGACCAGTGCTCCAGTGTTGATCTTGCCTAATCCTGGTGAGTCCTTCGTTGTCTATTGTGATGCTTCTTTGATGGGTCTTGGTGGTGTTTTGATGCAGAATGGTAAAGTTGTAGCTTATGCTTCTAGACAGTTGAAAATTCATGAGAGGAATTATCCTACGCATGATCTAGAACTTGCAGCTGTTGTATTTGTGTTGAAAATGTGGAGGCATTATCTGTATGGTTCCAGATTCGAAGTGTTCAGTGATCACAAGAGTCTGAAGTATCTGTTTGATCAGAAAGAGTTAAATATGAGGCAGAGAAGGTGGTTAGAATTACTGAAGGATTTTGACTTTGAATTGAGTTATCATCCCGGTAAGGCTAATGTAGTTGCAGATGCGCTGAGTAGAAAGTCTCTACATATGTCTATGATGATGGTTCGGGAGCTTGAGTTAATTGAACAGTTCCGTGATATGAGTTTGGGTTGTGAAGTTTCCGCTGATAGTGTAAAGTTGGGTATGCTGAAGTTGACTAGTGGAATTCTGGAAGATATTCGGAATGGTCAGCAAGTTGATGTCGCTCTAGTTGATCATATTACTATGGTTAACCAGGGTAATGGTGGTAATTTTGAGATTGATGAGAATGACATCCTGCGATTTAAAGGTAGAGTTTGTGTTCCTGAGGTGTCTGAATTGAAAAAGAGTATTCTTGAAGAGGGCCATAGGAGTGGATTGAGTATCCATCCAGGTGCAACTAAAATGTATCAAGATTTGAAGAAGTTGTTTTGGTGGGCTGGTATGAAAAGAGATGTTGCTAAGTTCGTGTATGCCTGTTTGACTTGTCAGAAGTCAAAGATTGAACATCAGAAACCGGCAGGTATGATGCAACCTTTGAAGATTCCTGAATGGAAGTGGGATAGCATTTCCATGGATTTTGTGACGGGATTGCCGAGGACGACGAAAGGTAATGATTCTATTTGGGTGATTGTGGATCGATTGACTAAGTCGGCGCATTTCTTGCCGATGAAGATTAATCACTCTTTAGAGAAGTTGGCAGAGTTGTATATTGAGGAGATAGTGAGGCTGCATGGTATTCCATCCAGTATTGTGTCTGATAGAGATCCCAGATTTACTTCTAGATTTTGGGAAAGTTTGCAGAAAGCGTTGGGAACTAAGTTGAGGTTGAGTTCAGCTTATCATCCTCAGACTGATGGTCAGACCGAAAGAACTATCCAATCCTTGGAGGATTTGTTGAGAGCTTGTGTGTTGGAGCAGAGTGGTTCTTGGGATAGTTATTTGCCGTTGGTGGAGTTTACTTATAATAATAGTTTTCATGCTAGTATCGGTATGGCTCCATATGAAGCATTGTATGGTAGGAGGTGTAGAACTCCATTGTGTTGGTATGAATCAGGTGAGAGTGTTGTACTCGGACCTGAGATTGTGCAGTAGACGACTGAAAGGGTTAAGATGATTCAGGAGAAAATGAAGATTTCTCAGAGTCGTCAGAAGAGTTATCATGATAAGAGGAGAAAGGCACTTGAGTTCCAAGAGGGAGATCATGTGTTCTTGAGAGTTACTCCGACGACAGGTGTGGGTAGAGCTTTAAAGTCTAAAAAGCTTACTCCGAGGTTTGTGGGTCCGTATCAGATTTTGAAGAGGGTTGGAGAAGTGGCGTATCGGATAGCTTTACCGCCGTCGCTTTCTAACCTGCATGATGTGTTTCATGTATCTCAGTTGAGAAAATATATTGCGGATCCTTCGCATGTTGTTCAGTTGGATGATATCCAGGTGAGGGATAATTTGACCGTTGAGGTGTTGCCAATTCGGATAGATGACCGAGAAGAGAAGACCCTGAGAGGTAAGAAGATTGCTCTAGTGAAAGTTGTTTGGGGAGGTCCAGCTGGTGAGAGCTTGACTTGGGAGCGTGAAGATCAGATGAAGGAGTCGTATCCGGCTCTATTTGCTTGAGGTATGTTTTCGAGGACGAAAACTTCTAAAGTGGGGGAGAGTTGTAACACCCCGAATATTGTTAGATTAATTTAAATATTATTTTAATATGATTATTTGAAGGTGAAATGAATTATTAAATAATATTGGGAATTATTATTATTATTATAGATGTTATTTATTTTAATAATAATTAAATTAATAAAATAAATGGAATATGAAGAGTGGAAGGGTAAAAGGGGAATTTGATAAAAGAGGCCAAAGTGAGAACTCAGGGTGTTTTTTTCACGTATTTTGCCTCAGAGTCAGAAAAAGGGAGAAGCGCTGAAGAGAAAGAGAAGGAAGAGGAAAAGGCCAAAGATTGCTCAGAACTTCCTTCAATCCAAAGAGGTAAGGGGTCTGAACCTTATTAAACAATAATATGCTGAAAATGGTGAAATATTGGATGAACGAAATTGGGATTTTAATCGAAGAATTCGTAGAAATTATATGCAATGATGTTAGGATTTGTGAAATCGAGTAGGGGACTATTTGTATTAGATGATATGAGTGATTTTGTGTGAAATTTGGACTGTGGAAGGATGAATTTGGATAGATCTTGTAGCAGAGAAAGCCATTGCAGATCTGGAAATCTGGTTTCTGGTCATACGCGTATGGCACTAGGAAATACGCGTATGAGATTGCTGGTACGCGTATGGCACTAGGCAATACGCGTATGGATGAGGAAGATGATGTTTTGAACGTGTTTTGGTCTCTGTTGGTACGCGTATGGGAATGTGATACGCGTAGCATACGCGTATGGACATGGGTAATACGCGTATGGATTTGGTCAGGCGTGGGCAATACGCGTATGGGCATAGGCAATACGCGTATGGGCAGACTTGTGGTCTTTCCTGGGCTGTTGTTGTGCAGTTTTTGGTTGTTTAGGCTGAGCGAGGTAACTTAGCTGATGCATGGTATACGAGGGATCATTTCCCGTTGCTTTGAGTGGTATAGATATTAGTAGAGTGTGCTAATACTGTGTTTGATTATGTGGCATGATGTGATATGCTTTTGTGATAGAATGTGTTAATGATGATGATAACATGACTATATGATGCTGTTGTTGCTATGTTGATTATGATGCATGCTTGGTGTGCATGCATTCATGAAATGCCGATGCCTAGTGATGAACGGACTGAGTTCCAATGATGTTGTTGACTCCGGGCTTGTTGAGAGGCTTGGTTCCTTGCGGGGAACTCGGATTCTATGGTGATGAATCTGGGAGTGGTGATCCTGTAGTTGGTCACAAAATGGGTATACCGAGTCGTGTTGAGTCATGCATGGGTGTGTGCATTGCATTTGATATGTTGTTTTGTTGATGTTCATGAGTATGTTGATTATGATGATTATGATGAGCTGTGTTGGCATATGTGAAATATATTTATGCTTATATTTCTGTCGTTATATTATTATTTAATAATGTAATTCTCACCCCTTCTGCATGTGTTTATGTTCATCTATGATGAGCAATGTGCAGATAAAGAGGAGTAGCTATTGTTGAGGTTTGAAGAATAAGTGTAGAGTTATTCTACAGAGTCGAGTCAAATGCTCTGGTCATGTGACACCGGGGTTATGGGATTCGATAGATAATTGGTTATTATTTACGTTGTTTATGATGACTAATATGTTGAGATGCTTTGTTGAGATAATGTTGAAACATTATTATGAATTGTTATATGATGAATGATAATATTTGTGTTGTTGTCCGCTGCGAAGTTTTAATAAAATAAATAATATGTTTTATGTTGTGATGCGATAAGTGTTATGTTGTAAGAAATGTAAACTCTTCTACATGTTGTACTCTGATAATCTATTTAAATATGTCGTTTGGGTAGAAGGGTGTTACAGCATGCACTAGAATCTACAAAACTAACAAACCAAGTGAAACACAAGAGTGATAGTAAGTAAAAAAAACTTAACACAATGAATTAT
Organism: Lathyrus oleraceus; assembly: GCF_024323335.1. Lineage (NCBI taxonomy): Eukaryota > Viridiplantae > Streptophyta > Magnoliopsida > Fabales > Fabaceae > Lathyrus > Lathyrus oleraceus. The sequence goes on from NC_066585.1 coordinate 160,405,966, forward strand.
TGCAATCCTTGTAATATCAAACACCAATCCCCGGCAACGACGCCAATTTGTTGAAAAGTATATTTTCGGCAAATATTTTTATATCGTATCCACAGAGATTGGTTGTTATTACCGCCGTTCTATAATCCAAATTGTTATAAGTTTAGAGAGTAACCAAGTTGTTTTGTTTGAAAAGTTATCTTTTGAGTAAAATGTCACTAAAACAATAAAATAGTTTTAATCAAATGTAAAAGGCTTGGCAAGATTGGAGTTCACTATTCAAATTGTTTATGATTCCTTATGACAACTATATAGATTTAAGATTATTGATGATGTTCAAGTATCCTCTCAATATCATTTATGTCTAAATGATATTGTGATAATCACTATATTAGTCTTTAGACGATTTCTCCACCTAACTATCAATATAGCAATCTTTAATGGTTGATACAAAAGAAGAGTAGTGAATAAATCTATTTCTACAACTTATTCACTACTTGAAAATATATTTTATATCAAGACTCAAATAATCTCTTTCAACAACTACTCAAATCTAATATTCAACTTAGGGCAAAAATATCATTCAATACATCAACAATCTTTTATCATATATAAGAGTCAAATGAAATACATAAACAAATAGGAATAGCTACTACCTCCAATCTTGACAAAATGGGGTTTAGCTCCTCATCATCATTTTGGAAAGCAAAAGGCAATGGAGAATAAAACTCTGTTTTTCTCTTCTTACAAAAATATCAAGCTATCAATGAATGAATCAACATTTTCCATTATATTTTCTAAAAAGGGTTGACCTTTCCTAAAATGCTCATTTTCATCTAAAGCTGAAAAGCCCCCTAAAACAGATACAGATTTGGCAAAACACAGATGGCATTGGAAACAGCACACTTGGCCAAAACAGCTTGCTGGATTCGCAAGGTTCGCGGCGCGAAGGGTGTTCGCGGCACGAACTGAAGCTACTTCAGCTTCCTTGCCTTGCAAGCTTCATCCAATTAGTCTTCCAAGTGTTAATCTTCAAAATTAGGCCTCCAAATTGCATTCAACACTTCTTCCAAATTATGATTAAGCTTTCCAAAGTTCTCTTGCCCAAAAATTCTACAAAACTAACAAATACGTGAAATAACCACTAAAAACAACATAAATTAAACCTAATTGCATTTATACAAAATAATGAGAATAAAAGTGTGTAATTTACATCAAAAATTGGTAAAAGGGACCAATAAAATTATATAAAAAGTAGTACTAATTGGTCCCTAACAAACCCCCATGCCAATTTCTTAAAATTCTTGTTGTTTGGAGTTTAATTTCAAAATTAGGGTTTCATCTTTTTGACCTTTGAGTATTGTGAATCCGGTTCTGGTTTGTGTTTAGGGGAGGATTTGAGCTAGGTTTTGTTTTGTGAGGTGGAGTTTTCATGACTTGGTGTTTTGGACTCTGTTAGGGTTCGATCCAGCCATTTAAAGAAGAATTAGGTAAAAACAAGGCCAAATTTGGATAGTAGAGAAGAAATGGAGGGGGGGGGGGGTTAGTGTTTTAGGTTTTAGGTTTTAGAGTGTTGGTTCGCTGGAGAAGAAGGTGACGTCGCTGCCTTTGAATGGCAACCACTGTCTTCTCCGACAAGGATAACTCGGAGAAAAAAAGGGAATTGTAGAGCGTGGGTTTTGTTGAGAGAGAGAGAGAGAGAGAGAGAGAGAGAGAGAGAATTTGGAAATGAGGTCGATATGTTGGTTTTAGGTGTTTTATTGAGTTTGTTGATGGCCTGGCACGGTGGTGACAAGTGTCTCCACCATTGGGACACTTGTAACAAGTTCTTTAACCTTGTTACTTGATCCCACGTGATGCTTTCACCCTTACCGTGCTCCTACGCGCTTCATCACCCTTTAGATCTGTTTATCAAGTCAGATCACCAGATCTGATGGTCTAGATCGGTCCTCCTAGTCAACTCAGGTGACTGAGAGTCCATTGGATTCTCCTGAGTGACGCGAGCTTTCTGGCTTGGGTCTGCTTCATACTCTCTCTTTGCACGCCCACTGTTTGCTTCCTAGGGCCCCCTTGGGCTGTTTGGGTCTAAGGAAGGCCTATTTTACTTATTTTTTTGTTCCTATTTATTTTCTTTCTTATTTTTTTTATTGTTAGTTTTATTTTTTTTTAATTAGATAATTTTATGTTATTTTATTAGTTAATATTTTATTTAACTAATTAATATTTTGTTTAATTTTATTAATCCTTTTACTGTTATAATTATTTAATTTAGTTAATTACTCAATTGTTTTTGTGGGATTTGTTTGAGTTGTTATCTTGCACTTGCTTGACTAATTTACTTGTACAAATTTTAGTTCCATCTAAACCATGCATTGTGTTTTATTTTCATGGTGATATCCACCTGTTAATCACTTCAAACATTTATTGAACCATTAAAAATCAAATGATTCTCGATTCAATATCGACCCCATTTTCAACACCTTTGTAAGTCAATTGCTTTTAGCATCGTCATCAACCTCACAGAGCTTACTCTTGGGATTTCTTACAATGAGACCTATTCGATTTTGATTAATTGTTTAGGTGATCGATTCACCAAATATACCTTTAATTCATCTATAAACGTAAATTCTAAACCTCGATTCGACATCGAGTATTTTATCCAAATCAAATTAAAATACCTAATCACAATTAAACACCACTTCATTAAAGATGAAAAAGGGGATGGTTTCGAGCCTTCGACTCCTCTCCTCAATTGTTTGGGTACAAGTTCCCTTACTCGATTAGTCAAACAATTGTCATTTCTCTTAAAAACTTCTAAATTGATTAAATCAAATCGTTTTTAATAATAACCTAAAATGAAAAGGGAGATGGTCTAGAGCCTTCGATTCCTCTCCTCTAATACTTGGATATGAGTTGCCCTACTCAATCATTCAAGTAATTGTTGTTTATATAAAAATATCAACCATATGCAAACCTATTTTCATAATAACTTATATGAAAAAGAAAGTGGTATAAAGCCTTCTATTCCCTTTCCCAAATACTTGGATACGAGTTGCCTTACTCGGCCATTTGAGTATTTGTCATCCTTTTAAAATATCTTAACCATATCAAATCCTTTTACAATTAAGGATGAAAAATGAGATGGTCTAGAGCCTTTGATTCCTCTCCTCGATTATTGGGATACGAGTTGCCTTAGTTGATTATCTGAGTAATCATCATTCAAATAAAACTTCTAACATATTAATCCAACTTGCCACCACCGTGCGATTGAAGACCTTTTCAGAAAGAACATTGTTTAATCCATCTAATGCGCATAACAAACTAGTGCTTAAGCTTCCGTCGAGAGTAGATAAGCTAATGTTTAGCCTTTAGAACATGATCTAAACAGTGGTTCATTAAAAAAACATCAACAAACAATAGTTCTCCGAACTACAAATGCTCTAATTTCCTTAATGCACCATAAGGATACGTAGGCATGAGATTGCTAGATCTTGGCGAGCACACTAATAAAAAACCATCCATTTCCCCCCTTTAGAGGTTTAAGATGATGGTTGTGTTGTAGAGGCCCACAAGGAGCCTTCCATGTTGGGATGATACGAAGACCCCACCTAGAGTATATTCTCTTGAGATATTATTGTCCAATGAGCCTTCGTCACGATGATAGTGTTTTAGAGTTGGATCAATGACTCTAGGGACCTTTTAACCCGTTCTATCCATGGTGGTTGTGTAGTATTAGCCTACAAGACTCCGGACTTGTTGGGTTAATACGAGAGCCCAAATCATTTCAGATTCCTTGGACGTATTACTACCTTATAATAATATTTCCAATCTCAATCTATGACTCTGAGAACCATTTTTAGAACCTTGGACTCGAGGGTTGTGTATCAGATGCCCACAAGGAGCCTTCCTTGTTGGGACGATACGAAGACCTCACCTAGACGAGATCATTTTAAGCATATTATTGGTTGACGATCCTTCTTCATGGCAATGATATTCTCAAAAAGGATCCATGACTCTAGGAACTTACCAAATTTAGAGACTACCCACGGGGTTCCAATAATCATAGATACCTATTATCATAACCAATGTTGTGAACTAGCCTATACATGTGATTCGGAAACCATGCATAAAAGCATTGCATATTCCTAACATAACATCACATCTTCTTGTTTCCAGGGAATATAAGAATCATAAGTTGCAGGAATTCAGGATGCATGGAATCAAACAAGAGAAACACTTATTCTTTCAAGTTCAAGGAACCTGAAATTCTGGTATCAGATATAAGATGTCGAAGGTAATGTCACGACACTGATATCTGGTTATAAACAATGGATAAACAAAAATAGAATTGAAAAGCAAATCACACAAGTAATTGTTAACCCAGTTCGGTGCAACTCACCTACGTCTGGGGGCTACCAAGCCAGGAAGGAAATTAACTATAATAGAATTAGTTCAAAGACTATCCGTACACTTCACCAAGTTACAGTCTTTCTCACCTAATCTCTACCCATGCAATTTCTACCTAAGCACTCTTAGATATGAGAACCCACTCACTTCCCTTACAATCACACACCCGTGATTTTAAACAACAATCCCTTGTGAAAAGAAAATACTTTTCAATTACAAACTCTTGATTTTACTTCACAGTTTCAATCAAGAAGACACACTCTTGATCTTGCTTCAAAGCTTTGATCAAGAAGACAAATCAGTCCAATTCAATCATCAATGGATGACTTGAATGACCTACAGACACAAACCCTAACTCTCTCTCTAAATTTCGCTCAGTATTGGTTGTGTGTTCAAACAGGTTTTTTGAGTCCCTTTTTATAGAAACATTGGACATCTTGAAAACCCTAAATATATTTTCCAATCAAATCTTTTTATAACAGCTGTAAAGATCTTCCTGGAAAATAAAAAAATCTGGTTGAAATCCCTGAAAGAATGCGCCAGCTAGCCATAACTTCAATCAACCAATGATTGCCATTAATTGTGCAATCACAAAACACCAGACATTCATACTGAATGTTCTGTGTACAGGATGTCATGACATCGGGTCTGACATCTGGAAAAATCCTGCATAATCCAATTTCCTTTTATAGCAGGTACAACCATATCAGATATCATGACATTGTGTATGTCATCTGAAACAATCCTGCATGAACATGTCTTCCATTTAAGCTCCAGCAGGTACATCCAATATCAGAAGCCTTAGCATTGTAAGTGGCATTCTGAAACAATCCTGCATGCACATGTTCTTGAACTCCAGCAGGTACATAGGATATCTTATGCTAAGACATCACACATGACATCTTGTGAACACTCTTTGTTTTACCAAAATTGCCGCCAACACTTAGAATCAACAAACTCCCCCTTTGGCAAATTTTGGCTAAAACATATATCTGTCCTTTTTGTTCACAAGGCAAACTATCAGCAGTTAAACCACATAACAGTAGTTTAATCAGCAGCAGAAGCAAAATAATTACTAGCTATGGCTACTAGTAATACACATATGCACAAGGGTACTTCTCCTCCCCCTAAATCTGTGCAACAATCAACAGAATTACTAGTTATGGATGCAACTAGTAAGACACACAAATGCACAATGCACAAGGGTACTTCTTCTCCCCCTAAATCTGTGCATTCACCAAAAACAGTTACTGTAACTCCAGCACCTGTACCAGCCAGAATGTCACACTGACATCTGCTATAACATCAACACCTGTGCACCTCACCTGTGCACCTTTTTCAATAATAGTTGTCCTTCTGATCAGCCACATCCATCTCAGCCAGTACCCAGCTCCACCCAGCTCCACATACTTCTCCCCCTTTTTAGTCAAAATTGACCAAAGGTAAATAAATCTCATAGAATCTTTACACCAATCACATCTTTCGCTACACCATTCCTCACAATACTCCATACTCTTTTTGTGAGAACTATCCCCAGACTCCTTTGATTGCTATAGATTCTCATACACACAGATCCCCAATTTTCCTCTTAAACATTCAAATTGATTGGCATCCAAGGCTTTTGTGAATATGTCAGCTAACTGCCTCTCTGTAGGAACATGCTCCAGTGCTATGATCTTTTCTTCCACAAGTTCTCTGATGAAGTGATGCCTGATATCAATGTGATTTGTCCTGCTGTGCTGAATAGGATTCTTGGAAATATTTATAACACTCAGGTTATCACAGTATAATGTCATGACTTCTTGTGTGACATTGTATTTAGACAATATTTGTTTCATCCAGACCAGTTGAGAACAGCTACTTCCCGCTGCTATATACTCAGCTTCAGCAGTGGAAAGAGATACACAGTTTTGTTTCTTGCTGAACCATGAAATCAAATTGTTTCCTAAGAAGAAACATCCTCCTGATGTGCTCTTCCTATCATCAGCACTTCCAGCCCAGTCTGCATCACAATATCCAGTCAACAAAGATCCAGATCCATGAGTATAGAATATCCCATAGTCACTGGTGCCATTGACATACTTCAGTATTCTCTTTACTTGGTTTATGTGACTGACTTTTGGTTCAGCTTGATATCTCGCACACACACCAACTGCAAATGCAATGTCAGGTCTGCTTGCTGTGAGATATAGCAGACTGCCTATCATGCTTCTACATAGACTTTGATCTACACTGACACCATTTTCATCTTTGGAAATTTTTACATGTGTAGAAGCAGGAGTTCTTTTATGGCTAGCATTCTCCATGCCAAACTTCTTCACAATGTTCTTGGCATACTTGCTTTGAGATAAAAAGATAGAGTCTTCCATCTGTTTGACTTGTAGCCCAAGAAAGTAAGTCAGTTCTCCAACAAGGCTCATCTCAAACTCAGATTGCATTTGTCTAACAAAATGTTCAACCATCTGCTCTGACATTCCACCAAATACTATGTCATCTACATATATTTGTGCCACCATGAGCTTCCCTCCTTCATTCTTCACAAACAGAGTTTTGTCAATACCTCCTTTCCTATATCCATTGTCAGTGAGGAACACTGTGAGCCTCTCATACCAAGCCCTGGGAGCTTTTTTTAACCCATAGAGGGCTTTCTTCAATCTGTACACATGTTTTGGAAGGTTTGGATCTGTGAAACCTTTAGGCTGTTCAACATATACTTCTTCATTTAGATAGCCATTTAGAAAGGCACTTTTTACATCCATCTGAAATAGTTTGAATTTCAGAATACATGTTACTCCAAGCAGTAATCTAATGGACTCAAGGCGAGCTACAGGAGCAAAAGTTTCATCAAAGTCATCTCCTTCAACTTGAGTATATCCTTGAGCTACCAATCTAGGTTTGTTTTTAGTAACAACCCCTTGTTCATCAGATTTATTCTTGTATACCCACTTTGTACCTATGACACTTACTCCTTCAGGTCTAGGAACCAATTCCCATACTTCATTCCTTTTGAATTGACCTAACTCTTCTTGCATGGCATTGATCCAAAACTCATCAGTCAAGGCTTCCTTGATATTTCTAGGTTCAATTTTTGACACAAAGCAGCCATGTGAGATTACTTTTCTTGATCTAGTAGTGACTCCTCTATCTGGGTCACCTATGATAAGGTCTTTGGGATGATCCTTTTGAATTCTGATAGAGGGTCCCTTGTTGATTTTGTCATCTTCAGGTTCAGCTTGAGGTGGTTCTTCTTCCTTATTCTTATCTGAGGAGTCAGCTGGAGAATCATTCAGAGATGTCTCGACATCGTCTGTGACATCAGTCTGTTGATCATCAACCACTACATTAATGGATTCCATAAACACATTAGTTCTGGAATTGAAGACCCTGTAGGCTCTGCTGTTTGTTGAGTAGCCCAAAAATATTCCTTCATCACTTTTGGGATCCATCTTCCTTCTTTGCTCACGATCAGCTAAGATATAGCATTTGCTACCAAATACATGGAAGTATTTTACTGTAGGTTTTCTTCCTTTCCAGACTTTATAGAGAGTTATGGAAGTCCCTTTCTTTAATGTCACTTTGTTGTGGACATAGCAGGCTGTGTTCATGGCTTCAGCCCAAAAGTGATAGGGTAACTTCTTAGCATGAATCATAGCTCTGGCTGATTCTTGCAGAGTCCTATTTTTTCTTTCCACCACACCATTTTGCTGGGGAGTGATGGGAGATGATAACTCATGATGAATTCCTTCTGAAGAACAAAATTCAGCAAATTTGCTGTTCTCAAACTCCTTTCCATGATCACTTCTAATTTTGATAACAGGACTTTCTTTTTCCCTTTGAAGTTTTAGACACAGCTCCTTAAATACTTCAAACACATCAGATTTTTCTCTTATAAAATTGATCCGGGTGTATCTGGAGAAATCATCCACCACCACATATGCATATTTCTTACCACCAAGGCTTTCTACCTGCATGGGTCCCATTAAGTCCATATGAAGTAGTTCCAGGACTTTGGTAGTTGTGTCATGTCTGAGCTTCTGGTGTGACATCCTTGTCTGTTTTCCAATCTGACATTCTCCACAGATTTTTCCCTCATCAATCTTTAAGTTGGGAATCCCTCTAACTGCTTCTACTGATATGATTCTCTTCATACCTTTCAAGTGCAGATGGCCCAATCTTTGATGCCATATTTTTACTTCTTCTTCTTTGGCTAAGGTACACATTGAAGAGTATCCAGTTTCTTGAGAGTTCCACATGTAGCAGTTGTCTTTGGACCTAACTCCCTTTATGATTACTTTATTTTCTTTGTTAGTAATCAGACATTCAGTTTTTGTGAAGTTTACATTCAGACCTTGATCACATAGTTGACTGATGCTTATAAGATTCGCAGTTAATCCCTTAACAAGTAGAACATCATCAAGGTCAGGAACTCCAGGGCAATCCAGCCTACCCATTCCCTTGATTTCACCTTTTGCACCATCACCAAATGTAACATAACTCATGGCATGAGGATGAAGTTCAGTCAACAGGTTTTTGTTCCCAGTCATATGTCTGGAGCAACCACTGTCAAAATACCAAGCTTCTTTGGCTGAAACTCTGAGGGAAGTGTGGGCTATTAGACTTGTGACCTTTATCTTGAGAGCCCATTGCTTTCTGCTGACAGTCCTGTGATGTTTAGACCTAGATTGGTGTTGAGACTGAACAAGACCAGGATAGCCATATAACTTATAACAGAAGGGCTTCAGGTGGCCAAATTTTCCACAGTATTGGCATTTCCATCTTTGATGGTCCCCTTTCTGGTGTTGTGACATCTGATGTGACATCTCAGGTTTACTTTTACCATGGTTGCTCTTAGATTTGGATTTTGATTTGCAACTACACTCAACCTTGAATCCAATGCCAGATTTGTTTCCAGTTATTTGCCCAGTCTAGAGAATCTTGTCTAGGGTGGTAGATCCATTGTTAAGCATTTTTACATACTTAGTCATCTCATCTAGTTTGGAATTCAAGAATACAGCCTTAGTTTCCAATTTTGAGATGGTTTCCATATACTCTTTCTTCTCATTTTTCAGTTGAGCTATCACTTGCTTCTGTTTTTCAACTTGTCTGCACACTCCTGCCCTTCTGTGGCACCACTCTTTGTAGGTACTGTCCAGCTCTTCAAAGGATCTTTCATCATCAATTGACTTTTCCTCAGACCCCCATCTTCCTGTCAAAGCATTCACATGATTTGTAGCTTCTTCAGTTTCACTTCCATCAGACCAAGCGGCTACAAGGCTCCTCTTTTGTTTCCTGAGGTAGGTCCCACATTCAGTTTTAATGTGACCATATCCATTACACTCATAGCACTGAACTTCTTTGGGCTTTTCTTCAGTCTTTATGGTCTTACCAAGGCTGTTGGATTTATTGATGTCAGATGTGATGTTTTTGACATTGCCCTTAGCTCTGACATCTACCTTTTTCATTAGTCTGTTGAACTGTCTTCCCAGCATTGCTATCTCATTTGCCAGGTCTCCATTAATGTCGTGATCACCTACCTCATCTTCCTCTTCGGTGTTTGACATAAAAGCTATGCTCTTGGCCTTCTTTTCAGCTCCCTCACATATTCCCATCTCAAATGTTTGGAGGGACCCAATTAGCTCATCCACTCTCATATTTGAGATGTCTTGAGATTCTTCTATGGCTGTGACTTTCATAGCAAATCTCTTGGGGAGTGATCTTAATATTTTTCTTACCAGCTTTTCATCTGACATCTTCTCGCCCAAAGCTCCAGAGGCATTGACGATTTCAAGAATGCTCATGTAAAATTCATGAATGTTTTCATCTTCTTTCATTCTTAGGTTTTCAAACTTGGAGGTGAGCAGCTGAAGTCTAGACATCTTTACCCTAGATGTGCCTTCATGAGTGGTCTTGAGAATGTCCCAAGCCTCTTTGGCTATTTCACTGTTATTTATCAGCCTGAAAATATTCTTGTCCACTCCATTGAAGATGACATTCAAGGCTTTAGAGTTTCCAAGAGCAAGATCACCCTCTTCCTTGGACCATTATTCTTCAGACTTTTTCTCAGTAATGGCTTCTCCTTCTTTAGTAACGACAGGATGCACCCAGCCTGTCAAGACAGCTTTCCAAGCCTTGTTATCAAGTGATTTTAAAAAGGCTACCATTCTTGGTTTCCAATAGTCATAGTTAGAACCATCCAAAATTGGTGGCCTATGAACAGATCCTCCATCCCTCTCCATTGTACCAGAAAGTATTCTCCCTAGATCTCACCCAGAGCCAGAGCAGGATGCATGCTCTGATACCAATTGAAATTTTGGTATCAGATATAAGATGTCGAAGGTAATGTCACGACACTGATATCTGGTTATAAACAATGGATAAACAAACACAGAATTGAAAAGCAAATCACACAAGCAATTGTTAACCCAGTTCGGTGCAACTCACCTACGTCTGGGTCTACCAAGCCAGGAAGGAAATTCACTATAATAGAATTAGTTCAAAGACTATCCGTACACTTCACCAAGTTACAGTCTTTCTCACCTAATCTCTACCCGTGCAATTTCTACCTAAGCACTCTTAGATATGAGAACCCACTCACTTACCTTACAATCTGTCATACGGTGAACTGGACTTTTTGTTTTTAATCGCAATGTCGCGGTTAGCAAGAGTCGCCACCGACTTTTCTTTTATCCCATAAGGAAAGGTGGAAAAGAACAGGAAAGACCTTAATTTATATTCTTAGGTTCGGGAGGTACGTTATACAAAGGGAAGGTGTTAGCACCCTTTGTATCCATGGTTATCCATGGGCTCTTAATTGCTCAATCATTTATGTTTTCTAGTTTGAAAAAGGTGGTTGAGAAATGTGTAGGGAATGTTTCGAAAAGGAGAATTTAACTTCGTAATGATTCTTGCATGAATGTATACAAAGTGGTTATCTCATTTAGATTTGAAAGTTATTTAGAAAAATATAACTCAGCAATGATCCTAGTACGGATGTATGCTAAGTGGTGATTTTCCAAAAAAAGGAGGATGTTTGAAATGTGTAAGGTGGAAAAATATTTTAGGTTATGAATGAGCAATTAAGGGTTATACCTGTCCGAGGTCTTTACTGTCATTTTCTATCCTTGTGAGGGTAAAACTGTCCTTACTATTGAGAAGTAAGTAGTTTATCCTTGGGATGTAGAAGGGTCATCGTAGGGTCACCGATAGGTCATTGAAGGCAACAGTTGTAAGGATACCTTAGTATTCGAAGGGACTATCATCATTTAACCGTAGGCTACACCGAAGGGTCATCGAGGGACAAAATCGTATTTCCGAAGGCAACATCCGAGGGACCATGATGATTTAACCGAAGGGTCTTTGCTAAAGGTATCCCCACATTCGCGGGACATGGCCGTATTACGTAATCGGGGGGTAACAAAGAGAGGTCCGGTATTATTTATTTAAAGTCCATATTTTAACGTTCATTAGGTAATTATGGTGAATCTCCACATTAAAATCAATACATTAAAATCAATACATTAAAAATTAATACATTAAAATTAATTAGGCAATCAATATGAATCTTCACATTAAAGTGAAGTAATTTAGAATCCATCTCCCTCCCACACGTCAAGTGGAGCACCTAGCCGGCCGCTTCATTGAGGATATGGAAGCCTTTACACCATTCAACACCCGGGTTAGAGCATTAAGATAAAATACGATTTGACAATTGCACCATAAAATGGGCATAACAGTTATGAGTTCAGGCCAAGTTATGCAAAAATCGTAATTAAACAAACATAAGACCAGCAAAGAGACAAAGCAGCCACTGTCCCGCTCGCCTCTGCTTCGCCTAGCGAAGGCTCAGCGAAGGCTCGCTGCAGGCTCGCTTAGCGATGAGCTAGCGAGCGGCCACGGGTTTGGAATTTGACAGCAGCATGACTTCCGAAAACCTGCACTTTCATGGCATTGGATTATAGGCATAGCATATACAATTATACAGGATGTTCATACTTGGATTCACATGCGAAATCAATTTACATATCAAAACTTTAATCGGAATGCATCATGTATGTAAAGAATATCAATTGGAAACGTAAAACAGCAGTGATACGCAAACCTGTGTGCAATTGCGATATTGAAAGGGACTGATGGCTTGGAGGCCGGATTGAGTTGGGCGGCGGTAGCTTCGGCGCGGATGGGCTGCCTTCAGGTTAGCAGGGTTTTTGCACCAGGGTTTCCGTCCTTCGTCTCGGTCTCTCCGTTTCGGTGTCCGTCCGTCTCTCTGTGTGTGTGTCCTTTCGTGGCTGAAGAGCTGGTACTTATAGTGGTAGTGGTGGTGACCTAATGGGCTTAAAATGAGGTCCAAAACTTCAGATTTTCGCAAGCTTCGCTAGGCGAAGGAATTGCTCGCCTAGCGAGCAAGCCATTCTGGGCTTTTTCTGGATCTGATGCTTCGCTGGGCGAGTGTCATGATGAAGTGTTCGCTAGGCGAAGGAATTGCTCGCCTAGCGAGCAAGCTATTTTGGGCCACTTTTGGATTGGGCCTGTTATGAGCTGGGCTTTTGTCCATTTGATATCAGTGCCTTGCAGAACAAGTCGGAGGGTCTTGAGGAATGCTTTGTAATATCGACGGGCAAATTTTGGGGTATGACAGCTGCCCCTGTTCAATATTCTTGAACCGAGAGAGTAGAATGGTATGTGCCGTTCGTGGTCTGGAGGTGAAAGATTATTGAACACTAGAATGCCCCAAAAATTTGCGCCTGTCCATCCGATGGAGATGGGCTTAAAGATGCCATCCAGGTAGTTTGATGACGAGTTTCCGATTGTGTCATACGTTAGACGATGTCTGAAGACATGGATGTCATACCGGGTCGTACGCTAGACCGTGTAGTGAGTCATCCATCATGCTGTTGACTTCGCTGGGGAGTCAGAGTATGCTATATACTGCTGGGGATAAGGGATCAGAATGGATCATACACTGGACCGTATCTGAATATCAGAGTGAGCTGTTCGTTAGGCGGATGACTTTGCCGGGGATGAAAAATCAGAATGGATCGTACGCTAGATCGTCTCTGAGCTGAAGATCCAAATGGGTCTTATGACAGACTGTATTGGAGTTGCAGGATGAGCCGTCCGTTAGGCTGTGTCTGATGATAAAAAGGGGGTAGTCGTACGCTAGACTACAATTCAGAAATGTACCTGTCCGAAGGTAGCATCTGAGTAACAGAATGAGCCGTCCGTTAGGCTGAATCTGCTTTAAAGGGAGTAGTCGTATACTAGACTACCATTCAGAAATGTACCTGTCCGAAGGTAGCATCTGAGGAGATGAAGGTCTAACTTGGTCGTACATTAAACCATATCTGAGCAGAATGAGCCGTCCGTTAGGCTGAATCTGCTGGAAAGGGAGTAGTCGTATACTAGACTACCATTCAGAAATGTACCTGTCCGAAGGTAGCATCTGAGTAACAGAATGAGTCGTCCGTTAGGCTGAATCTGCTTTAAAGGGAGTAGTCGTATACTAGACTACCATTCAGAAATGTACCTGTCCGAAGGTAGCATCTGAGGAGATGAAGGTCTAACTTGGTCGTACATTAAACCATATTTGAGCAGAATGAGCCGTCCGTTAGGCTGAATCTGCTGAAAAGGGAGTAGTCGTATACTAGACTACCATTCAGAAATGTACCTGTCCGAAGGTAGCATCTGAGTAACAGAATGAGCCGTCCGTTAGGCTGAATCTGCTTAAAAGGGAGTAGTCGTATACTAGACTACCATTCAGAAATGTACCTGTCCGAAGGTAGCATCTGAGGAGATGAAGGTCTAACTTGGTCGTACATTAAACCTTACTTGAGTTGTTGAAGATCAGAGTGGATCGTATGCTAGATCGTATCTGAGTTGTTGAAGATCAGAATGGATCATACGTTAGATCGTATCTGAGCTGGAGGTCCAAATGGGTCGTACGTTAGACCGTATTGGAGTTGCAGAATGAGCCGTACGTTAGGCTGTATCTGAAGAAGAAAGTAGTCGTACGCTAGACTACACCCCGGAATATACCGTACGCTAGGCAGCATCTAAGGATTTGAGTATCCAAATGGGTCGTACGTTAGACCGTATTGGAGTTGCTGAAAGTCAGAATGGATCGTACGTTAGACCGTATCTGAGCTGAAGGTCCAAATGGGTCGTACGTTAGACCGTATTGGAGTTGCAGAATGAACCGTACGTTAGGTTGTATCTGAAAAAGAAAGTAGTCGTACGCTAGACTACACCCCGGAATGTACCGTACGCTAGGCAGCATCTGAGGATTTGAGTATCCAAATGGGTCGTACGTTAGACCGTATTGGAGTTGTCGAAGGTCAGAATGGATCGTACGTTAGACCGTATCTGAGCTGAAAGAGTCATATGTTGGGCTGAATCAGAATGAACCGTACGTTAGGCTGTATCTGATAATATTTGTTGTATTTGCAGTGAATATCTGGGGTGGGCTTAGAGATGCCACCATTGGGAGAATGTCAGAACGTTCGTCAGATGGATTATATCTGAGAGCTGTATTCGAATCTTGAATGTGATCAGGAGGATAATCAGCCTGAAAAATAAAGTTAGTTTCATGCAATGTCATGATGCATGAGATGTTCTATGCTCGCGAACAGGGTATGCATATACGTGCTATGAAATGATGTAAAGCATAGGATGCGGAATGTATGCAGGTATGTAATATGAAATGATGTAATGAATGCACTATGCGTCTGAACATTCTTCCAGGGAACTCTACTGGGGAAATAAATCTCAGTCTGCTGGTCGGAGATAGTTGTATGGAAGACCCTTCCTTAGCTGGGGGATTTGACTTTTGTCTGATGGTAGAAACACTTGACAGAGCCTGGCTGGGGATGGAAGAGATGACCTATCTGTCTGGTGGTGCCGACCTCTTCTGGGGAATAATTGGCGTTGCCGGGGAATCGAATTAGCAACGGATTCATTGGAAAGCATGGTTAGACCTTCTCCTTGGTCCTGAAGTCTCGTAGTAATTGCAATTTCCATTTTAGGCATGTATTTTTGATAAACATTGATCATATTCAAATGCATATATCAATTCAAATTAAATCAATGGACGTTTATGCAAACAAAACAGAAAAGTAAAAGAACAACATTTTTTTCGAAATGAAATTGTATTGATTTTGAAAGAGGGCCTATAAACAGGCAATTTGTGTACAAGGAGACAGAAATCCTAGTAAGAGGAAATTGTCAAGAAAACAAAGAGAAAGCTATGCAGAAAAAGTCCTATTGATTTTAATTCCACTACTGTCATCATGTCTTCAGGCATCTCATCTCCTGCTGTCGGATAGAGGTGATTGGCTTGTTCAGTCCCTTGAACTTGGTTGAAGCTGACAGAGAACGGGACATAGTCATACGCTTGAATCCCTAATTTTTGCCTGGACCGCCTTTTCAGGTTTTCAGTCCACCAGGATACCCATTTTTGCCCAAGCCGCCTTTTCAGGTTTTCGACTTGCCGGGTGTACGTCTTTATATGTTTATCCCTAATTTTTGCCCGAACCCTTTTGGTTCGCCGGGATGCCCTTACTTTTGCCTAGGTACGTCGACCTAGCGGGTCTCTGTTATGCGTAGTATTTTTTAACTATGTCCGCGTTCATAGGACGCGGGAAGTCTTCGCCATCCATTGTAGCAAGTATCATGGCTCCACCGGAGAATACCTTCTTAACCACAAATGGCCCTTCGTACGTGGGAGTCCACTTGCCTCTGGGATCCCCTTGTGGTAGAATGATACGCTTGATCACCAAGTCGCCAATTTGATACACCTGTCTCTTGACTCTTTTGTTAAATGCTTGGGTCATGCGCTTCTGATATATCTGCCCGTGACAAACAGCCGCAAGTCTCTTCTCATCAATCAAATTTATCTGATCGAGCCGAGTCTGAATCCATTCATCCTCGCCTAAACCCGCCTCTTTCATGATCCTTAGAGAGGGAATCTGAACTTCCACTGGTAAAACGGCTTCCGTTCCGTAGACTAAAGAGAAAGGAGTTGCCCCTGTCGAAGTGCGTACTGAAGTGCGATAACCATGGAGAGCAAATGGTAACATCTCATGCCAGTCTTTGTACGTTACTGTCATCTTTTGTATGATCTTCTTAATGTTCTTATTAGCAGCCTCCACGGCGCCATTCATCTTTGGCCGGTACGGAGAAGAGTTATGGTGTTTAATTTTGAACTGCGCGCAGAGTTCAGTAATCATCTTGTTGTTCAAATTAGTACCATTGTCAGTGATAATTCTTTCAGGGATGCCGTATCGACAAATAAGGCTATTCTTGATGAACCGTGCCACCACATTCTTGGTGACAGAAGCGAATGAGGCTGCCTCTACCCACTTCGTAAAGTAATCAATAGCGACAAGAACGAAGCGATGTCCATTAGAAGCCGTGGGTTTAATCTCTCCAATCATATCGATGCTCCACATTGCAAAGGGCCAAGGCGCTGTTAACACGTTCAATGGAGCAGGAGGCATATGTACTTTGTCCGCATAGATCTGACACTTGTGACAGGTTCTGGAGTGATGGTGGCAATCAACTTCCATGGTAGACCAATAATACCCTGATCTCAGAATCTTCTTAGCCATTGTATGTCCATTAGAATGAGTCCCAAAAATACCGTCATGCATGTCTTCCATAATCCTTTCTGCTTCCTTTCTATCCACACAGCGAAGCAAAGTCGAATCATGATTACGTTTGTATAACACTCCATTACTCAGAAAGAATTTAGCGGAGAACTTCCTCAAGAATTTTCTGTCATTGATGGATGCCCCCTCAGGGTATTCCTGAGCTTCTAAATATTTTTTTACGTCGTGGAACCAAAGTTTCCCCTGTACCCTCTCAGTGCGAAGTTCATAGCAATATGCCGGTTCATCCAATCGTTCAATGGTAATCCTGGGAGCTTCACCGTCCCATCTGACTCTGAATATAGATGACATGGTAGCCAATGCATCTGCCAACTGATTCTCCTCTCGTGGAATATGTTCAAATGTAATCTCTTCAAAGTATGGGATTAAGGTCATTACCCGCTCTCGATAAGGGATGAGATTCGGATGTTTGGTGTCCCATTCTCCTTTGATCTGACTGATTACTAATGCTGAGTCTCCATACACACTCAAAAACTTGACCCGCCGGTCTATAGCAGCCTTGAGTCCCAAAATACACGCTTCATACTCAGCCATATTATTGGTACAATGAAAACATAGTCTAGCCGTGAAAGGCGTATGGTAACCCTCGGGAGAAATGAGTACCACACCAACACCATGGCCCAATGCATTGGAAGATCCATCAAAAACCATAGTCCATCGGGATCCCAGTTCGGATCCTTCATCCGGTTTAGGTTTTCCATCATCAGTAACAAACATGACATCCTCATCTGGGAACTCAAAATTCATAGATTGATAATCATCCACCGCTTGATGAGCCAAATGATCAGCTAGCACGCTTCCTTTGATTGCTTTCTGGGTAGTATACTGGATATCGTACTCCGTTAAGATCATCTGCCATCTCGCTATTCTTCCGGAGAGGGCAGGCTTCTCGAACATGTATTTGATGGGATCCATCCTAGAGATCAACAAAGTGGTATGATTCAACATATACTGTCTTAGTCGGCGAGCAGCCCAGGCCAAAGCACAGCAAGTTCTCTCGAGCAGTGAGTATCTTGCTTCACAGTCGGTAAACTTTTTGCTCAGGTAGTATATGGCATGCTCTTTTCGACCAGACTCGTCATGTTGCCCCAACACGCACCCCATTGAACCTTCTAACACGGTCAAATACATGATTAGAGGTCTTCCTTCAACTGGTGATATCAGAATTGGAGGTTCCTGGAGATATTTCTTGATTTTGTCAAAAGCTTCTTGGCATTCGTCATTCCATATCATCTCTTGATTCTTCCTCAATAATTTGAAGATGGGTTTGCAGGTGGCGGTCAAGTGGGAGATAAATCGGGCAATGTAGTTCAAGCGTCCCAAGAAACCTCTGACCTCTTTCTCCGTACGGGGAACTGGAATTTCTTGAATAGCTCTCACTTTAGCTGGGTCAACCTCAATTCCTTTACCACTGACAATAAAGCCCAGGAGTTTACCGGATCTTACTCCAAAGGTGCATTTGTTCGGATTCAATCTCAACTTGTACTTCTTCAACCTCTCGAACAGTTTGTATAAATGATCGAGATGTTCTTTTTCAGTATGAGATCTGGCTATCATGTCATCCACGTATACTTCTATTTCATGATGAATCATATCATGGAACAAAACCACCATAGCACGCTGGTACGTTGCCCCGACGTTCTTTAAACCGAATGGCATTACTTTGTAACAGAAAGTGCCCCATTGCGTCACAAACGTAGTTTTCTCCATGTCCTCAGGTGCCATCTTAATCTGGTTATAACCCGAGAAACCATCCATGAAGGAGAATACTTTGTGTTGAGCGGTATTGTCTACCAGAACATCGATGTGTGGGAGTGGAAAGTCGTCTTTGGGACTTGCTTTATTCAGGTCTCAGTAATCTACGCACATTCGCACCTTACCATCCTTCTTTGGCACTGGCACCACATTAGCAACCTATTGAGGATAAGAAGTAACGGCTAGAAAACCGGCATTGAATTGTTTCATAACCTCGGCTTTGATTTTCTCAGACATTTCAGGACGCATGCGGCGAACCTTTTGCTTGACAGGCCGACAGTCCTCCTTCATTGGCAGATGATGCACTACTATGTCAGTATCCAATCCTGGCATGTCTTCATAAGACCAAGCGAAAACCTCTACATAGTCATGTAACATCCGAATCAATCTTTCTTTGACCCTGTTTTCCAATCCCGCTCCTATTTTGACCTCTTTTCTGTCCACTTCAGTACCTAGATTTATGACTTCGAGTGACTCTTCATGCGGCTGTATAGTCCTTTCCTCTTGCAGTAACAGTCTGGCAAGCTCTCCAGGTACTTCACAATCTTCCTCACCTCCATCTTCGGCTTGGTAGATCGGATTTTCAAAGTCATAATGAGCAGTAGCGGAATTATTATCAATAGGATCCAGAGTGGATACAGATCTACAATTCGTTACGTGAGTGTGTGTAAGAAAGCATAGCTTGTTTGAAAGACGACAGGAAAGATAAAGAGCGCAACATTTGAATGCAACAAAGTCCATTGATTTATTGAATATGAATATGCTTATGAAATGACAAAACCCTTAACAAATTAGCTATTGTGCCCCGGGCATAGACACAATGCTTTAAGAAGTTCAGTTGAAAAATTAAAAATTTGCAATACTAAATGGACAATAACAATTACTCCTGACTAAAGGAGATCGGGATAGTGTCTTCAGCCTTCCAATTATTGAGTCCGCCACCAATTGTTGGGAAGATCCAGCTATCCAGGTCGCGATCACCGTCAGCATCTTCTACAGCATTGATTTGATCTTTGACCATCTTTTCAGAGCTAAATCCCAGACCGGATTTATCAGACTTGTAGGGTATGTTGATCAATTGACCCCAGCCAGTACAGCCACCATCTTCAACCACAGCTTGAGCGTCCTTCAAGGAAACCATGGCAGGAGGAGCTCGAATAACCTCGGGCACAAGGGGAGTTGGCTTAAGGACAGGACGGGGCGGAGGGACCACTTCAAATGACTGAGACGGAGTCTCGAAGAATTCACCATCCATCTCGACATATCTGAAGGTATGCACACTACTGACGATATACTCCTCTTCCCCACACACAGTGACAATCTTTCCCTCTATTGGATATCTCAGCTTTTGATGGAGAGACGAAGCTACAGCACCTGCCCCATGAATCCAAGGGCGTCCCAACAAGCAGGAATAGGCGGGGCGAATGTTCATTACATGAAAGGTAGTATTGAAGACTTGAGGTCCTATCTTGATAGGGAGAACCACTTCGCCATGGACAACACTCTTCGCACCATCGTAAGCACGCACCACAATGTCACTAGGCTTCAATTCAATGCCTTTACAGTCGAGTTTATCGAGCACGGCTTTCGGTAGCACATTCAAAGAAGAGCCATTATCGATCAACACATGAGACAGGGTGATTCCCTTACACTCAATAGAAATATGCAGGGCCTTATTGTGATTCTTCCCTGCTGGCGTCAGGTCAGCATTGGAAAAACCTAGGCCATCGTCAACAGTTAGGTTAGCAACATAGTTTTCAAACTGATCGACGGAGGTCTCCTGAGGTACATGGGCAGTCTTCAGGAATTTTATCAAGGCATTGGCATGAGATTCAGAAGATAACAACAAGGACAACATCGAGATCTTAGACGGGGTATGCCCCAACTGCTCTACCACATCAAAATCACTCTTGCGGATGATTTTCAGCACTTCTTCCATTTCTCGTTTGGCAACGTCTTCAGTAGTAGCTTCGATTGGTATCTCTGACTGAGAAGGGTTGACTGGTTCCTTTCCTCGGTTTTCGGGAACTGGAGGTAAGATCTCTGGAGAGAAGATCCTTCCGCTTCGAGTGACTTTACTAGTCCCAACAATGTCATTAGGATTAGCATAATCACCAACTTGCTTTACGCCATGGATATAAACATCACCTCCATAATTCCACGGAATGGCTTTGCTTGAAGAATACGGTACTGGGCCAGGGGCAGTGATGATTAGAGGGGCTACTTTGGGCTCAGCAATAACCCTCACAGGTACTCTGGGAGCAGTAATCTTCACTGGAACTTTGGACCTTGCAATCACAGATACTTCTTCAATAGGGTTTTCCGTCTTAGACACCCTTTCAAAGAGAATTGTGCGATCGTCCATCAGCCGTTGAATACCATTCTTCAATTTCAAACAGTCCTCGGGCCAGAGTATGCAGAGATTGCAATCTTTAGTACAACCCGGAAATAAACCAGCTTGCAATAAATTCCTCTTTATGATCGGGAGAGGAGATGTTAAGTCCGCTACAGCAGTGATGAGAGAATCGTCATCGAGAGCATTAACAGCCTTGTCATGATTAGGCATAGGAGCAGTGATGACATTAGGAGTCTCCGGAGGCTCGAACTCAATTTCCCCAGCGTCGATCATGTCCTGAATTTTATTCTTTAACAGCCAACAATCGTTTGTATCGTGCCCGGGGCTATCGGAGTGATATGCACACCTGGCATTGGGATTATAACGAGGCGAAGTAGTGTTGACATTTGCAGGAGGACCTCTGAGAGTGATTAAATTTACCTTCAGCATGCTTTGCAATGCTTGTGCTAAAGTCATATTGAGCTTGGTAAACTGCCTTCTTGGCCTGTCTTGTCTTTGCTGGAAGTTTTGAGCTGGCGGGGCTGCGATTGTCACTGCTCCAACGGCATGGTCACCATTTTTCTTGTTATGATTCTTTTGACTATACACAGCATTCGATTCATTCTTCCCATGGTAGGACTTTTTACTGCTTGTAGAAGTAGCTGCCTGTAACTTTCCACTTCGAATGCCGCTCTCCACCCGTTCACCTGTCAGTATAAGTTCAGTGAAACCTGATGAAGAACTCCCCAGTAGGTGGCTGTAGAATGGGCCAGTCAGGGTACCCATGAACAGGTCTACTAATTCTCGGTCAGTCATAGGGGGTTTGACCCTGCCGGCCAAATCTCTCCATTTCTGGGCATACTCTTTGAAGCTTTCTTTAGATCCCATAGCCATATTCTGCAGCTGTAGCCGAGTAGGCGCTAGCTCAGAATTATATTGGTACTGTTTATAGAAAGCTGTTGCTAGATCAGTCTAGGTGCGGATGTTAGAGCTCTCGAGCTGATAGTACCATTCTAACTGTGTGCCAGACAGACTCTCCTGGAAGAAATGGATCCAAAGCTTCCTATCAGTAGTATACGGCTGAATCTTTCTCACATAAGCTCTCAGATGCATCTGAGGACAGGATGTACCGTCGTACTTAGTGAAAGTGGGGATCTTGAATTTGCGGGGAATGACCACATCGGAGACCAGACCCAAACTTTCGAAATCCAGACCAGGTGCCTTCTGGCCCTCCATGGCTAGCATGCGTTCTTCCAGCAATTTGTACTTATCATCTCTTGGAGAGTACTGTTCACTTTCATACTCTTCATCGTCATCCTCAGGGCTGGAGAAATCAGCATTCTCTTCCTCTGAATCATTCTCCGCCCCCTCTTCTGGGCCATTCGGGATTCCAAATTTGATTCCCGTAGCCTGTCCTTTACGCCTTCTTCCCGGGTTAATGAAACTCACGGCTTTCTTGTCTTTCTTCTTCTCGACCAAAAGAGCCTTCAGTTCCTCCTGCCCCTTGGATAAGCTTAGCATCATCTCCTTGAATTGAGCATTCTGAGTCTGGAGATCTTTGACGGTTTGTTCGAGATCCATTTTTCTGTGTAAGAGCCAGACCGTGAGAATATGGTCCTTTAGAATACCTGTTATGCAATGTTATGTTATGCGATGCAATGCATGAAATGTTTTCAAGGACTTTTGGAATTTAACTTTGCGTAAATCACCAACAAGAGAGAAATGTTTATTGCTAATAATTTTTTTTTGATCAATGTTCATTACAAAAGGAATAATAGTAAAATGCAATGAAAGCTCAAGTCTCCCAGGGGCGGCTTCTTTTTGGGCGAAGATATGCATTGAGTCTTCGTTCCTCATTAAGCTGACTGGTGAGCTCTAGTACTTTCTTCCTTTCTGCATTGAACTGAGCTTCGAAAGTATCTCTCTCCTCTCTCAACTGGGTCCAGGATCTTTTCAATTCCTCAACATCAGTAGGCATATCTTGATAAGGAATGATCTGGGAAGTACCTCCTTCGACCTCTGATTCAACAATCAATGGTCCGACTGCAAGATATGGCATGACAAGTTCACGAGCTCTGGCGCGTACCCATCTGAGATAAGGCTCCATAGGAATAGAATTTTTCTTTCCTAAATTGCTTCTTTTCACCATGCCCCAAGCTCGTATAAACCTTTGGCGGAGACCTTGAGAGTCATTGTCATAGTCAAACACTATACCTTGAATAATCATTTCATGTGGACCATCTCTTCGAGCATGCCCAAACTGACGTAGGGCTAAGGCAGGATTATAAGTAATACCTCCTCTTATCCCCATGAGGGGTACATTAGGGAATTCTCCACAACGGTCGATGATGATAACATTTTCTCTGAGGTTAGAACACCACCGGATGTCTGAATGGGAGAGTGCCATTATCCTTTGAGACCATTTCAGATTTTGATCATTCTTCAAGATTGATTGAGGGAGGTGCGAAATAAACCACCTAGACAACAGAGGTATGCAGCACATGAGAGTCCCTTGCCTCTTCATAGTACGAGTGTGAAGGGAATGCAAGACATCTCCAAGCAAGGTAGGCACAGGGTTATGAGTGAGGAATATCTTAATAGCATTCATGTCTATGAATTGGTCCGGATTAGGGAATAGCACCAAACCATAGATTAGCAATGCTAGAACGTCTTCAAAAGCAGGGACATTCATAACTTTTAGGAATTCTCGGGCCTTACTTATCAGAAATTTGGCAAGTAAACCTTTCATTCCACTCCTTGTTACCCAATTAGTTTCAATGTCAGACTTTGTCATGTGTAAAGCTGCGGCAACTTCTTCAGCCTTCGGAATCTTTTCCAGACCACTGAAAGGTATTTGATCAAGGATAGGTATCCCAAGCAGCTTGGAGAATTCTTCCAATGTGGGCACCAGCTGATAGTCTGGGAAAGTGAAGCAATGATGTTTAGGATCGAAGAACTGGAATAGGACTCTCATCATATCTTCTTTGAAACCAGTGGTAACCAAATTGAGGAGATGACCATGTTTCTTGTTGAACTGAGCATGATCGGGAAGTTCTGACACCAAATCCTTGAGTTGAGGAGAGATCGTTACAAGATTGATCCGGATAGTCTTCCTGGAAGCCATAACCTGTGCAACAGAGCA
Organism: Lathyrus oleraceus; assembly: GCF_024323335.1. Classification (NCBI taxonomy): domain Eukaryota; kingdom Viridiplantae; phylum Streptophyta; class Magnoliopsida; order Fabales; family Fabaceae; genus Lathyrus; species Lathyrus oleraceus. Next base: position 160,430,246 of record NC_066585.1, read on the forward strand.
AAGCTAAATCCCTAAGTCCTTGAAACGGTTAGTATAATGCCCTGATGTTACGATGTTATGATGTTATGATGTTATGATGTTATGATGTTATGATGTAAGTAAATCAAGTCACACAACAATCATTCCTAGGTTTTAAGGCTTGCATGAGTTCTACAGGTAAGTACCCTCCCCACTGAAGTTTGGTTGGTTCAACCTGTCCTAGAATAGTAACCGGGTTCTAGAAGGATCTCAGATCATCGACCTTTCTTTAAGTCCACTTCAGTGCAACGCCAAGTGGTTGACCGAAGCTTCCCTAAAGTCCAATCTCAAAGAGTGTAGTATCGAGTATCAACCAACCTCAGTCGGAACCGAAGCCAGTTATCTCACTACTTTCTAATGGCTAGGATGAGTCAATTAAGGTTCTAAAGGTCTGGTTAATGCTTTGATGACACCACGCGAATGCCAAATTTTTCGTCAAGTAAACATGAGGAACATCAGGACATCCCAAGTGTCACATTAACCGTAGCCATCATTTTAACCATTCCAGTATACGCCGGATAGTCGCGATGATCTATTGCTACTTACCTAAGGTACACTAGATCCGGGTGTAGGATCTTTCACTCAAACAATCCCTTAAAAGAAGGAACAATCCGAAAACAGAAATGATTTTTTTTTTTTTTTTTTTTTTAAGATGGACCTCTCTTTGTAGTCCCCAGCAGAGTCGCCAGTTCTGTCATACGGTGAACTGGACTTTTTGTTTTTAATCGCAATATCGCGGTTAGCAAGAGTCGCCACCGACTTTTCTTTTATCCCATAAGGAAAGGTGGAAAAGAACAGGAAAGACCTTAATTTAAATTCTTAGGTTCGGGAGGTACGTTATACAAAGGGAAGGTGTTAGCACCCTTTGTATCCATGGTTATCCATGGGCTCTTAATTGCTCAATCATTTATGTTTTCTAGTTTGAAAAAGGTGGTTGAGAAATGTGTAGGGAATGTTTCGAAAAGGAGAATTTAACTTCGTAATGATTCTTGCATGAATGTATACAAAGTGGTTATCTCATTTAGATTTGAAAGTTATTTAGAAAAATATAACTCAGCAATGATCCTAGTACGGATGTATGCTAAGTGGTGATTTTCCAAAAAAAGGAGGATGTTTGAAATGTGTAAGGTGGAAAAATATTTTAGGTTATGAATGAGCAATTAAGGGTTATACCTGTCCGAGGTCTTTACTGTCATTTTCTATCCTTGTGAGGGTAAAACTGTCCTTACTATTGAGAAGTAAGTAGTTTATCCTTGGGATGTAGAAGGGTCATCGTAGGGTCACCGATAGGTCATTGAAGGCAACAGTTGTAAGGATACCTTAGTATTCGAAGGGACTATCATCATTTAACCGTAGGCTACACCGAAGGGTCATCGAGGGACAAAATCGTATTTCCGAAGGCAACATCCGAGGGACCATGATGATTTAACCGAAGGGTCTTTGCTAAAGGTATCCCCACATTCGCGGGACATGGCCGTATTACGTAATCGGGGGGTAACAAAGAGAGGTCCGGTATTATTTATTTAAAGTCCATATTTTAACGTTCATTAGGTAATTATGGTGAATCTCCACATTAAAATCAATACATTAAAATCAATACATTAAAAATTAATACATTAAAATTAATTAGGCAATCAATATGAATCTTCACATTAAAGTGAAGTAATTTAGAATCCATCTCCCTCCCACACGTCAAGTGGAGCACCTAGCCGGCCGCTTCATTGAGGATATGGAAGCCTTTACACCATTCAACACCCGGGTTAGAGCATTAAGATAAAATACGATTTGACAATTGCACCATAAAATGGGCATAACAGTTATGAGTTCAGGCCAAGTTATGCAAAAATCGTAATTAAACAAACATAAGACCAGCAAAGAGACAAAGCAGCCACTGTCCCGCTCGCCTCTGCTTCGCCTAGCGAAGGCTCAGCGAAGGCTCGCTGCAGGCTCGCTTAGCGATGAGCTAGCGAGCGGCCACGGGTTTGGAATTTGACAGCAGCATGACTTCCGAAAACCTGCACTTTCATGGCATTGGATTATAGGCATAGCATATACAATTATACAGGATGTTCATACTTGGATTCACATGCGAAATCAATTTACATATCAAAACTTTAATCGGAATGCATCATGTATGTAAAGAATATCAATTGGAAACGTAAAACAGCGGTGATACGCAAACCTGTGTGCAATTGCGATATTGAAAGGGACTGATGGCTTGGAGGCCGGATTGAGTTGGGCGGCGGTAGCTTCGGCGCGGATGGGCTGCCTTCAGGTTAGCAGGGTTTTTGCACCAGGGTTTCCGTCCTTCGTCTCGGTCTCTCCGTTTCGGTGTCCGTCCGTCTCTCTGTGTGTGTGTCCTTTCGTGGCTGAAGAGCTGGTACTTATAGTGGTAGTGGTGGTGACCTAATGGGCTTAAAATGAGGTCCAAAACTTCAGATTTTCGCAAGCTTCGCTAGGCGAAGGAATTGCTCGCCTAGCGAGCAAGCCATTCTGGGCTTTTTCTGGATCTGATGCTTCGCTGGGCGAGTGTCATGATGAAGTGTTCGCTAGGCGAAGGAATTGCTCGCCTAGCGAGCAAGCTATTTTGGGCCACTTTTGGATTGGGCCTGTTGTGAGCTGGGCTTTTGTCCATTTGATATCAGTGCCTTGCAGAACAAGTCGGAGGGTCTTGAGGAATGCTTTGTAATATCGACGGGCAAATTTTGGGGTATGACACAATCACACACCCGTGATTTTAAACAACAATCCCTTGTGAAAAGAAAATACTTTTCAATTACAAACTCTTGATTTTACTTCACAGTTTCAATCAAGAAGACACACTCTTGATCTTGCTTCAAAGCTTTGATCAAGAAGACAAATCAATCCAATTCAATCATCAATGGATGACTTGAATGACCTACAGACACAAACCCTAGCTCTCTCTCTAAATTTCGCTCAGTATTGGTTGTGTGTTCAAACAGGTTTTCTGAGTCCCTTTTATAGAAACATTGGACATCTTGAAAACCCTAAATATATTTTCCAATCAAATCTTTTTATAACAGCTGTAAAGATCTTCCTGGAAAATAAACAAATCTGGTTGAAATCCCTGAAAGAATGCGCCAGCTAGCCATATCTTCAATCAACCAATGATTGCCATTAATTGTGCAATCACAAAACACCAGACATTCATACTGAATGTTCTGTGTACAGGATGCCATGACATCGGGTATGACATCTGGAAAAATCCTGCATAATCCAATTTCCTTTTATAGCAGGTACATCCATATCAGATATCATGACATAGTGTATGTCATCTAAAACAATCCTGCATGAACATGTCTTCCATTTAAGCTCCAGCAGGTACATCCAATATCAGAAGCCTTAGCATTGTAAGTGGCATTCTGAAACAATCCTGCATGCACATGTTCTTGAACTCCAGCAGGTACATAGGATATCTTATGTTAAGACATCACACATGACATCTTGTGAACACTCTTTGTTTTACCAAAATTGCTGCCAACACTTAGAATCAACAGAACCTAAGTTGAGCAGTCTGCATGATTTGGTTTCTTAAATGCATTTGTATACGAAGTCAACTTTAAGAAGAACTACGGAAACTTGCTTGGACTTTTGAATCAAAAGGTAGACCATGCAACACTTATGACTTTGGCCCAATTCTATGATCTGCCCTTGAGGTGTTTCATTTTCCAAGATTTCCAGTTAGCGCCAATATTGGAAGAGTTTGAGCGTCTTGTCTGAATCCCCATGAAGAACAAGTCATTGCTTATGAGGGTGGATAAATCTTTGAAACATGAAGTCATTGCTAAGTCCATTCACATGGATATGAAAGAAGTTACCTCCAATCTAGGAGTCAAAGGAAAACTAAAGGGTTCTCACTCAAGTTCCTTTTGGAAAGAGGTTGTACCCTTTTGAATGCAGAAAGTTGGGAGGCTTGCTATGATGCGATTGTTTTGCCTATTTATGGAATTATTCTATTCCCTAATATGGAAGGTTTCATATACATGACAACCATCAATGTCTTTCTCATAGAGAACCCTGTGCCCATCCTCTTGGCATATGTCTATTACTACCTAAGTTATAGACATGCAAAGAAGAAGGGAGTGATTGCTTATTGTGCTCCTCTTTTGTACCAGTGGTTGTTGGAACATATTCCAAAGAAATGGACTTTTGTGGAGCAGAAAGATGCTAGTTGGCCTCAAAAATTGAGATCACTCTGATCCAGTGATATTTCCTTATATTCTAAGGAGTATGTTGGCATGGAGATCATATTCAACTGAGGGGACTTCCTCAACCTACCACTCATTGGGACCCGTGATTGTATAAACTCCAATCCTATTTTATCAATGAGACAACTTGGGTACCTAATAGAGGGTCCTCTTGATGCGAGTTCATTGGAAGATTTTCTGCTACTTGACTTGGGGGTTGAGAACCCTAGCCTGTTCAAAAGGATTAAGGAATCCTGAAAAAGTGTTAACCGAAAAGGGAAAGCTGACTTAGGAAGAATGAATGAAATCACCAAATAAACTTACTTCCAATGGGTAAGAGAAAGGGTAGAAGTGATCAAGATTCATTTCATTATTAAGACACATATGCCTCAAGTAAGCATTCTTAAATCCTCTTTTCTCTATTTTTCCACTTTTGTTGCTATGCTCCTCTACTTCTTTCTTCTATATGTGTTTTAGCTCTGGTGAGAGTAAGCTTAGGTCAAGGTCAATCTTTCTTAAACTTCAGTGAGAAGTTTAAGGAGCTTCTACTATCTGAGAGCTTTAGTGATAGGTTAGTAATGGATTTGGCACATGTTCATATTTTATTCGCCTCCTTTAGAGTGAAAAGTGATAATGGTTTTATATTGGAGTTGAGTGAGCAAAAGAGAGGGAAATTATTGCGATCCATGTGAAAAGATTAGGGGGTGGCTGGAATGATTTGGATTAGAATTAGTTAGATTTTGTTCTTCTTGATGATGGATGGTTTGAGTGATTGCAATGTATGGATGTGTTTGGTGTGTAATGGGGATTGAGAGTCACGCGTTGCGCATTACTTTTGTTCAATTTGATTTTAATTTCTTTTTCAATTAATTCATTTGGAACCTTGTAATTTTAATGATATCATGATGATATGTGTATGATGAATGATGGTATGTATTTGTTTGTTTGATGAATTATGAGTTAAGTCAAGAGATCAAATTATTTGAATCAATATCCAAGAACCAAGAAAAATTGCTTCAATGATTCGTGTCATGTGATTTTAATTAAAAAAATGTCTAATTAAAATAAGATCCATATAACTAAAACCCAAAAACTACCATTTGTGCTTTATTCGAGTCAAGTAAATTTGTCATCTAAATCAAACCTCTCTGATTCTAGTCATGGATTGTTATGATTCGAATCACACAAACAAAAGCAAATTCTACTTTTTAGAAATATGTTTTATTCGAGTCATAATATCTATGGTTGAAATCATGACTTTATAGAAGCAATTATTGACTTCATTGTATCTTCGATTTGAATCATTTAAGCTTATGATTCGAATCACGCTTCCAAAAACTTAAGTTTTGCAAAATATGAAGTGTTTTTAAGAATCCAAACTTAACATGACTTGAACCATTCTCAAATGTGGTTCTTGATTCAAAACATTGATAATTTGACTAGAAGCATATTGCTGAGACTATAACCAAACAAATTGATTTATGCACATGCAAAAAAAAATAAATAAGAACACAACCCTAAGATACACAATCATGTGACGAGACTCAATAACGATAAAATCAAAACCAAAATATAAATGATAAGAAACAAAACATAAACTGTAGGAGGTAGATGAAATTTCAGTCTCCCCCTTTTTGATGCTTGGTATGCTTGCAAAAATAAGTAATTGACATTAAGTCAATTTTAAGAAGAAGCAAGGTGTGATCAATGCTTTCCTCCATTTTCTTGTGCCCCCCTTAAAAATTTCATATGAGCACAAACAACATAAAACACATAATTCAATTCTTAACTCACATTACAACTTCTCCCCATTTGAAAAGATCAAAAAGAGATAGGTGCTTATGATCCTAAATGCAAAAACAACCATTAGAATAGAAAATAATCAAGAGAAACAAAAATAACAGAGCTGCATAGAACTTGAGCTACATGTAGCTAAGAAGGATATACATTAAATAAAGACATATCTTATAAATACGAAGAAAGACATGCCCAATGCAACAAATATGCACAATACAACATGAAATCAATTAGTAACGAAACCATACATGATCAAGATATACATGAATGGAAGATAAAATAATGCTTGAACAAATCAACAATGATGCTCGAAATGCATATAATTAACATGATGCACTTAAAAGGTTTTAAATATACAAAGAACATTCATACATCAACTTAGAAAATATGAATGAAAAGCAACATATAAGAAGTAAACAAATAGACATATAGAACAAAATACAAAGATAATACAACTAAAGATAAAAGTTGTAAGGATCTTACCAATATAGTTGGTTTAGATGTAACTTGATACAAGTAAATGTTAGTTTACAACACAAATATAATAAGAATAAATTAAATAGGTATCTAAATATATTTATAACACGAAGAATTGAATATTTCCAATTCCCTACGAATCTTGTGAAGTGTTGTAGAATTTCTATATATTTAGTTTGTGAATGTAGCACAAAATTCTTAGTAAGACTTATCACGCTATTGTTATTGTATTTGACTAGAATTCAATTGAGTTTTATAATGTAATCTAATAATTGTTACTTTATCCATAATACTTATGCACAAAAATTACCGGCGACAACATATTCAGCCTTAGCGGTAGAAAGAGCAACACTATGCGGCTTCTTACTGTCCCAATAAACTAAACAATTTGCAAACAAATAATAGGTAATACACATAATTTTCCTATCTGATTTGCAGTCGACAAAATCATAATCCTTGAGTCCTACTAAGATACACTTTGTTCCTTTGGGAAACCAAAGACCGTGATGCAAGGTTCCATTAAGATACCTCAAAATTATTTTTACGATCTTAAAGTTAGATTCTTTAGGTGCAGTTGAAATCGAGCACACATGCACACACTAAACATAATATTGGGTCTTCTCACAGTTAAATAGAGTAAAGATTCTATGATATCTATATATTTGGTAATATCAATCTTTACACCTTTTTCATCTTTATCTATTAGCACATTTGAAGCCATGTGAGATGAGATGCTTTTTGAAGCTTCCATAATATATTTCTTTAGAAGCTCCAACCAATACTTTGTCTAGCTGATGAATGTGCCAACTTCTATTTTCTTTATATGCAATCCTAAAAAGTAGTTCGTCTCTCCCATCAATGGCATTTTGAAATCCTTGCATGATAATAGCAAACTCCTTGAAAAGAGATTCATTAGCAGCTCCAAATATAATATCATCAACATAAATATGAACAAATAAGAATACACGATTACTAATGCTTATAAAATTTAATGATAAAAAATTAAATAAAATTAAAATATTATTTTGATGTAGATGAAAAATAATTTTGATGCAAATAAAAAATAATTTTGAATGACCAAGATGAAAGTAAAATAATTAAGATAGATTAAGTGCAAATATATGAAGATAGAGAATAATGGAACAATCACATCAATTATGATGATCTAGGACTTAACTTGTTGCATAAGTAAAGTTAGAAAACAACAAGAATAATATAGAAAAAACACAATACGATCAACAAAATATGATTGAATATATTTTCCTTCACTTGTCTTGAGAATCCATTAAGATTCCCAGACACTCCTACATAAAATTTAAATAAATTTAAATAGGTATCCATGTGTAGTTTGGTCCATGGGGTTAATAGGAGGACATTTAGGTATCCAGACCATCGTACTCTTAGGAACTTTGATATTCCTAACATGGCAAAGAGGACTAATGGGACCTTTATCATGACAATAATGACATATTACATTAGATGAAATACTTTTCTCTCTCTTCTAGCAAAGCAAGGATTTTTTTTCTTAAAAACATTCTCTCATTCACTTGAAGAAGTAGACACAATAATAGATAGCGAAATAGTTTATGCCAATTGTCCTTCAAGGTTTTGGTTTTCAATTTTCAAAGTTGGACAAGCGTCACACTCCATATTAACTAGTGTTTCAACTAAAGCACCTGAAACGCTAAATTGCTCACTTATGAGAGATGCATGAACTACCTTTAAGGATTCTAAGGCACTATTAAAATAACAAATCTCTTTCTCAAGTTTTGAAATAAGTTTTCTTTGATGAGAGATTTTCTTAAATATACGTAATGCATCAGCATGAAATTTTCAAAATACTTTCGACAATTGATTATAAGATGGTTTAAAATCAGAATCAGAATCATATACATTTAAGTTTTTATCCTTTTTGTGCGGCATCAAGCATAGGTTTTCGTATTCATCATTTGAGCTAGAACTGGAAGATGAAGAGGGGATCTCATCTTCTTCTTCTTCCCAAGAGATATGAGTCATACGACCTTTGGCGCGTTTACCCTTCGTCTTGTAGGAGTCTTTATCCTTCTTTTTGTTGTGCTTGTTGTGATTCGGACATGTTGTGCGGTAATGACATGGCTTTCCACATTCGTAGCACGTAACATTTTCTTATTTTTTATTTTCTTCTCTCTTATATAGATGAGACTTCTTAAATTTGATCAAACTCTTTCATGCGTATTAGAGTTTGTGTTTCTTTATATATTGATTGTAGTGATTGGCGAATAACCCAATTTCTTCTTATTTGGAAGAGTCTTCATCAGACCTTTCACTATCATCTTCTACTTGAAGGAGAATAGCAATCCAAAACGCAACGAAATTTTAAATTTCTCCTTTAGTGATCCTTACGAATGGGCATGATCAGTGATAGAATCGTTACCTCTTGTGACGATTGAAACCTTTGATGCAGATCTATGGAGCGATCACAAATGTTGAGCGATGACAACGCCTCTACTCAGTCCACACGAACAGATTCCTTCAATCTCAATGCTAGCTGCTACGAATGAAGGCTTTGAGTGAGTGAGAGAGAGAGAGAGAGAGAGAGAGAGAGAGAGAGAGAGAGAGAGAGAGAGAGAGAGAGAGAGAAACGAAAAATGCAACTGCACTAAATGCTTCTGTACAAGGGTTCTATTTATAGAACCACTTATGTGGGCTACAAGCTAAAAAACCCACTTAAGTGTATGTGGCCCATGTTTTATAATATTCCAAAATCACTTAAGCGCGTGGTACCTTACCATATTTCGTATTCTACTTAAGTACATCGTACCTTACGATGTTATACAATTCACTTAAGTGCACTGTACCTTACGGTGTTCCTTAGTTACTCTATCTCTCATCAATTCGTCCTTTGTGTGTGACCCTATAGGTTTTCGCGACATTGACAATTATATTAAATCACGTATTTAACATAATAAACAGTGAGCGGTATCTAGCAACACATCACTGCTACCCAAGACACGAAAATGTCATGTGATCTGACAAATCCTTCTGTGGTAATATTTATGTGTATAATTACCCTTTTGCCCTTATGTCTATATTGAACACAAGGCATAGACCGTGTCATCATTGCCCAGTTCAATATTTGGCCCATAGACATTTATCCTGTTACGCAGGATGGGCAAATTCCATCTAGGTCACTCATGTCCCTTAGCATGCTTCGTGGAGTACCCATCAACCGTCTTTATGGTCATCCAGTTACTGACAACGTTTGATCAGCAACAAGGCAATTGACTCTACATCTAGGGTCCATAGTGGTTTCAGGTTGAAGGGTGGTATACACCATTATCATCATGAGAATAACTTATGACACTTTGCATAACATTCTATATAGTATTCTCATAGCGGGTCAATCCAGTATAAATATTACTCTTAATATTCATACATATGTTTAAGACTTGATAACTCCTTATCCATGATCCATGAGATGTGAACATCAATCTATATACATAATAGTCTTGATGCTTTAATGTTATCCCACTTCACAATAAAGCTCGACTACGGATACTTTAAGAATAGTGTCCTTGTGTTTAATGTGATCTCATGATTAAGTCATACTTGATACATTAAACGGACTAGCTATTCCTAGGGACTTTATTAAACAAACATAATAAAGAAAAAGCCTTTTATTATTAATAAATAATTCGATACAAGTATAAAAAGTATTGGCCTCTAGGGCTTACACCAACACTACTTTCCTTTCCTTTGACGAGGAGACTTTCAAGAAGATATCTCGCTTTTATTCTTTCACATTTTCTTTCTTTTTGGCATTTATTTAGCTTGCAACGAGCCTTCTTAATTCATTTTCATGTTCAAACAGCTTTTCGAATAATGTTGAAAGGTCCAAATTTTTAAGATCATTTGATTCTTTAATGACAGTTACACTACAAGAAATTATTCATTTTTGTGATACATTGGTTGCGACACATGTGTAAAAACCAGCTTAATTCCCAGTTTACGACAGTTATCATGACAGTTAAATCCAAATGCCTCAAATTTTTTAACACAAATGAATGAATAGATTTGTAAAAAAACATATAATATATATTTGATTTTCCAATACTCCCCCACGTAATATGATTAGGAAAAATTTATTTAGTATTTTATTCTTCTTCCGAAAAAGAGAGAATTGTCGCAAATCTAAAAAGATGACCATATTCATGATCCACATCATCCCACCTCTTTAATAAACCGGATGGATGTTTGTATTGAGCAATCTCACGGTCGACCACCATCCTCCTTTTTTCCGGAAGCCGCAGTTGAAAACGAAGGTTGAGAGATATTTTCAAGGTCTCTTTTGTTCAAACTCTTCAACGAACCAAAAATATTTTAATTTGAATACTTTTCATCATTTTCTTATTCTCCTCCGCGAGCCACCACGCCAGATTCTTCTCAGGAAACGACAACTTCACCTTCCCTTAGGGTGAGTATCATGTGTCTTAAATTGTTGGGTTGTGTTGTTGTATTGAAACTAGAAATTTATGTTGAAAACCTTAATTCCTCTTTTCTATAAATCAAACCCCTATTTTCTACACTTACATTGTTTTATTTTTGTTATCCTTAATGCTTTCAAGTTTTCTACATTTGACTGGAGTGATCCTTGCATTAAATGAAGTTAGAACATGTTGGTGTGATTGTTATTGTTTTTGTGGATGCAACTTCTTTCAATGATTGTTTTACTAGGAAGGGATGTTTAATCATCCATCAATAGGTTATTGTTGTTATACTTTCAGCTTGCAAAATGATTGGAAGTTTTTGTTGATAATGTTTTTTCTTAAGATTTGGGCATGAGATGGTGACTTTAGATAGCTAAGGAGATGAATATGCACTACAAGAAATAGCTAAGAATGATGTGGTAAATCTGGAATCTGCGGGATTGCTTTGAGAAAGTATGCCATTTTGGTGTTTAGTTGTGTCTAGCAATAATACTGCCCATTCCACGAGGTGATGGTAGAGCGTAGAACATTATTCATATTCTCTTATAGTTTTGTGGTTAATGGTATAATTTTATAATTTTTTAAATGTTAATGTGGTGAATTCAAACAGGTTCTCAGCCTCATTGTAGACCTTAGTGTCGCTGATGGTGTAGAAGATTAAATAAAACATGATGATATCCTTTGTGTTTGTTATGTGTTCCAATGGATTTCTTGCATTAACTTGATAAAAAATATTATCAGTTTATAGTAAGCTATTATAAATTTCATTTATTTTGAGAAGGCCAATTGCACGTTTGTTATGTTATTGTTGCAGTTATGCAAACTCATGTGCATGTGTTTATGTTTTAGTTTATTTGTTTAATAAAATTATAATATTGCATGATATCTTGTTTATTAAAATAGATTGTTGTCTTGTTTTACTATTAACGTAAGAAGGAGGCATTAGCAATATTATTTTTTTCAAAAAATCTTTACTGTCGTAATAATTTGTGAAATATCTATTTTACAACTAACGATGGTTATCTAATCTCTATTATGGCAGTTGGTCCGGTGGTTTTATGAACCGTCACAAAGCATCCTCGCGACACTCATTTTAGTGTCGCAAAGCATCCTCACGTCGTAGAACACATTTTACGACAATTCAAACCCCTGTTAACTTTCCAAAATAATCGTTGTAGTTTGGCTTTTTTTCTTATAGTGTAACCTTCAGTTGCCATTTCCGGCACATGGACCTTAAGATTTTGTTAACGCAATCTTTGATAGAAATAGATTTTTTTAAATTCTATAACTTGTTGATTAAGTGGAGAAAACGATTTTTCATTGATTCTAGGATTTCACTGGGTTCCATATGGAATAGTTCGTACTCCTTTCTCAACATGTTAATTTTAGATTCCTCTCATGGAGCACTTGAAGAGCATTTCACATTGACTGCACACTGTTATGATGTGAGATAGAGTAATATACTTTTGCACTTGTCACACCCCAATTTGTGTCACCGTTCAATAAATCTGTACGTTCACAAGACATTTGCATCATCTGGATATCATAACTTGCATTTTATTAAGCATAGTGCATAGATTGTCAAACATAATAAATTTTTAGTATTATAGACAGACTGGTTGAATCAATTTTCAAATGTATGTAAATTTAGTGAGCGAAAAAATTCAAAATCGATCTTGCAGACGTTAGTTTTATTAATCTATAGTTCCGTAGTTTAACCTGACGTGTTCGTTTTATTTTTTCAACTCCTTTTGCAGTCGCATTTTGATCAGCCCGAGCCTTTTCAATCGAACATTTTTTTATTCCACGCTGATCATTTTAGTGCATTCATTTTAATTTTTAGAGCACTTTAGCGCTCAATTTTTTATTTATTTTGAGTCTTTATTTTTATTTTTTTGTCAAATGATTCAGAAAAAATAAATAGAATTATCTATGTATTCATTTTTATTTTATTATGGTTATTTTAAAATGTGTGAATTTTATTTTTTAATTGATTTAATTTCATTTAAATCTTTTAAAGCATTTAGAAGGGGCACTGTGGACATTTTAAATTGATTGGCAATGTGTGTGTTTCTTTGTTTTGATCCTGACTGTCTAATTCAATTAATCGAAGATTCTTACTTGCCATCCATGTCTATTATATCCAACCAATCAAATAATAAAGAAAATAAGAAAAATGAATTAAAGAAGAAAAGAAAAAGGTTGTCAACACATCGGTAACACGCAAGTTTTTCTTCATCGGATTACATATCCCCAAACCCCACTCAGACATGTGTCACCCCTCCATTGGGGGGCCTTTTCTCAATTTTGAAAACAAAAAGGGAGGATGATATTTGTGATAATGGTCACCACGCGCCACATGGATTGAAAAACTATTCTCTCATTTTGTTAAACAAAGATCCCAACGTCTCAAATAGGGATTGACAATAGAGCACCCATTTGGGAAAGAATTACCTCTCTTGCTCATAATATATTTTTTGGCTGAGACTACCCCTTCACTTGGACGAAAACGAAATACTCTCACATTCACAAAGTTTCTCAGCTACCTTATTTTTTCAAGTTTTATTCAACCCATTTGTAACCCATCTTCTTCTTCCTTGCATCACAACAACTTGATAATACACTATTCCTCTCATAATAAATTCTATAAAAAAAACTGAAGGTCATCTCTCATGACATAAACCCTCTTTCCATAATTACCAGTCGTTCTCCACCACCACGCCTGATTTTGGAATCCTCCACCATCTCCTTTCTCGACAACAACCAACAACACCTCTAATCCGCCGACGAGGTTCTTTTTCTTCCCCCTAAAATAACTGGTGACCACCACCCATAACACTCTAAGCCACCTAGGCAGTTACTTACCCCATACAACCACCGTAGAAAACATCCTCGCATCGCAGAACACATTTTATGGCAGTTAAAGCTGCCGTAACTTTTTAAAATAACCATTGTAAAAATCTTATGATTTTGTTAGCACAATATTTATTAGCACAATATTTGTTAAAGCTGCCCAACACATAAACCTTAAGATTTTGTTAGCACAATATTTGTTAGTAAAATACTTTCCTAAATTATATAATTTGTTGATTAAGTGGAGAAAACGAGTTTTCATGGATTCTAGGGTTTCACTGGGTTCCATGTGGAATAGTTTGTACTCCTTTGTCAACATGTTAATTTTATATTCCTTAATGTATTTAGTACCCTCATTGAGAACTTGAAGAGCATTCCACATTCACTGTGCATTCTTATGATCTGAGATAGAGTAATATACATTTGTACTTAACATAAAGATAAATATATTTCTCGACTTCAAATCATAGATTGCCTTTTTGGTTTCCTCATTTGAGAAATCCTTTGAGTGTTTTTCAGTAAAAACAACATTGACTTCACTTTTAGGAACAAAAGGTCCATTAATGATAGCCACCCAAAGCATTTTGTCTACTAACATTAAGTGAATGTACATATTGTCCTTCTAATAAGCATATTTTTTGCCTTAGGAAATTGGGGATCTATTGTACGCACCCTTCGAATCATTGTTACACATATTCTCAACTTTTGGAATCGATTAGACCTGATCAAAAGACCACCTCTAAAGCTAATTATTGGTTGCGCATATGAGAATTCAAGTGTGTAGGGGGGGAGGGGGGTTGAATAGACCTCCTTTCCAAAATTTGACTGATTAAAAACATTCATTTCAAAAAAATTAGGATTCAAAGAGTTATTTGCGTAGCAGAAAACGTGCATACAACAATATATGATTTTGGGCAGAATATACACAACAATCAATCAAAATACAAAACGGGAACTAGATGAAACAAGTAACCAAAATAATCCTTATGTTTATTGAATTATAATCGTGTTACATGAGTTGTGTAAAATAAATAATTTCAATACAATAAGAAATCTTAGATTAGAGTCTTGATATGTAATCAACAACAAGATCATTTCAAAGTCTCAATCTAACAAAACTTACACTTAATAATGACATTGATATTAATGCAATAAACTAAACATGTAAATTATATAAAAAAAATTAAAAAGTTAGAAATATAGAAGATTGCACTAGGATTTATACCGGTTCATGGAGAAACATGTAAATTATATAGAAAATTAAAAAAATAGGGATATAGAAGATTGCACTAGGATTTATACTGGTCCATGGCTTTCGTCGTTACTTACGCCTATTCCAGTTTCAAAGGGTTACCCATTAAAAATTTGTTATTCTTGCAGTATGATTTTGACAAATTTATACATAGTTGTTTAGTACAATCACAATTCAAATAATGCTGGAAATAAAAATCTTCGCTCTGAATCCTCGTTGAGTTTTACATAATATCTGACACTGAGCTCTTGTGAAATCTTCACTCGACTTTGTCTCAAATCTTTTAGCTCCAAGAATGTTGCTCCAAGTATCTATTCTGCAATGATCTTTATTCGATCCTACAAGTATCTTGAGTGTTGGCATGTCTAAAAATGAGAACAACTTCAACTTTATCTGCAGGCTTCCATACAGATCTACCAAAGTAATTATGGAGATACGTATCTACTTCTTTTCTATTGGATTTTTCAATCCTAGCCACAAGCACACACACAAAGATACAAACACCTGAAATCCTGAAGACATCTTCAAAGAAAATGTTAATCACAATAAGGATCCTCCTCATAGATCTCACACCCTATGATGAAAGCTAGATCCAAACGAAAATAGATGATGCAAGAGGTTGAAGATCAAAATAATATCCAAAACCCTTCTAAAAATTGAGATAAAAAGTGTTTTGTGAATTCTAAATCATAAAATGGGTGTTTATGTTTTCCAACACTTTGAAAGGGATTTGAGATAAATGTTTATATATATGTGCTAGAGATCTAACACAAAAACGATATTTTATTCGAGTCATGAGTAAGAGTATGAATCCAGTCAAGAGATCAAATGATTTATGTCAAGATCCAAGAACCAAGAAAACTGCTCCAATGATTCGAGTAAAGCTTTTCTGTGATTCGAATCAAGAAAACCTCGATTTTGAATCATATCCACATAACCAAAATCCAAAAACTTCTATGTGTGTTTGATTTTAGTCAAGCACATGTGTGACTCAAATCAAACCTCTCTGATTCGAATCATAGATTTCTTTGATTTGAAAAACACAAACAAAAGTAAATCATACTTTTCAAAAATATGTTTAATTCGATTCAGGATAAAAAGGTAGAACTTAAAGAATTCTTTTAAAAACTAAAAGATAAAAACAAATAAAGTAAAAATGCATGACATGAGATGTATTCTAATGAGGTGGTTGGGTAGAAAAATGGAGGTTTGCAGTAGAGAGACCGGGGTCAAAAAGACCTTTAGAAGTAAGCTCTTCCATATAGAAACAATGCTTGCATAAACTACTGATTAAGTTATTGAGGGTTCAAAATGAGAAGTCATCAGAGCTACCATACGATCCTCTTGCAACTTAGAATCATCTTAAATATATTTTTTCTTCTCCTCTGAGCAACCGCTTCAATGTAGTATTCTCTTATCTTAGAAGTAACATTAATACTATCTTATGTCATCTCAACATCAATAATGAGCTTGTCCACACAAACATCAATATACTCTTTGACCGTAGGATCCAACCTTTCTTTACCATTAGTAGCATCTTGATATTTTTCTTCATAAATATGGCACAAGCGATCGATCCATGTAATGCTAAAATTTGTCTTTATCTTGATAATAATTCATATATTTGACAACATGATCATCAAATTCCTTTAGAGAATTACTGAAATCAATAGGAGAAGAGAAAATATCATTCCTTTCTACGATGGTATGAATCACAAAGGTGTAGAAAAGAGTATGCCAAAGTGTCATACCTCAAATTTGTCCTACCCAGATTATATCATATTCATCTGCATACATTTAGTCATTAGTTTAACCCCATGGCCTTGATCAATGCAAACTTTTTACAATATCATATGCTTCATGACATCCTGACCATTTCATTTGGCCAGAAACTCTCGTAATCATCCATTAGTTTGCAATAGGAAAGTCCATGGTTAAAACCTCTTTGTATCATTTTACATAATCCCTTCATTTATTCATTGATCCTCATTGACATTTAAAAAAACATTCATTGGATTGAGTTTAAAGGTAAAAGTCAAGAGGGTTAACTTTTTCTTGACTTTGGTTTTTGGTGATTCATTGTATCTTGTTGTTTTGCTCTTTTTGCTTTGAGTTTATTCTAATTTGATTTTTTTATCTTGGTTTAGTATTAGTCAACTTCTCTATTCTGACTTATCTTAAATAAAGATTAATTTCAAGTTGAAATAAAACATTTTATTGTAAGTTTAGTATTTACATAATATTGGTCAAATACAAGGACATGGCATTTTACAAAAAAGAAATAAAAGTGGTTTATGTGCATTTTACAAAGGTAAAAAAATAGAGTAGAGTTTTTATTTACACTTTATTTCAAGTAATCAAATGCAATGTCACGAAAAAGAAATAGAAAGAAGAAAAGTTTGTTTTGCAGCAAGGTGTGCCTTCACGTGGCTTTGATTCCCATTTTATGTTCCATCATCATCCTTTGAATGCCATTATTTCCCATCATCCATCCCGCGTTTGAATCGAAACAACAACCATACCAATGAATCAAGCCTCACATACATAACCATACATAACCATGAACATATACAAATCAAAAATAAAAAGAGAAAACTCAGTATAATGAACGAACTACACATGCCCATACATCACCTAATATATAAATTAACATGTGCAAAAAGTTGAAATAAACAAAAAGAAACCATTCAAAATATCTCCGCAAATGCATTCCTATTTTCCCACTACATTCAATCCCTTAATTTCAGATATTGAGCAAAACCTCTAACAGTTTGATTCTATTTGATTCCCACCTCACCAATTTCTCATTCGAGAAAGCAAGAAATATAACAGATTTCACACGTATTTGGTTTTTGCCTCATCCTCATTGCAATTCCTATAAATGATTTGTACTACTCTATTCACAAACACGCAAGAATTCAAACTAAAATGCTACAAAAATTAATGCAGAACCCTATACCTAAAGCTCAATACTCAAAGCAGCTTAGAGCTTCTCATCGAAACTCTGAGTGAAGTGAAATAGACCCTCACATAAACTCAACATCAACAACACATATCCAAAGAAATAGAGAAACCTGAAGGAGTAGGGGAGAAACAAAACCAGACGAAAAGAACAAAAGGCAAGGAGAAAGAATATTCACTTGTGAATCCGGCCGATATCTTTTCCCTCTTTAACCTATTCCATGCTTGTAGGCTTGATAAGTTATTGTTGAACGGTGATTTCACCTTGTGCATCTTCAAACTGAACCTTGACCATTTGATTTTCATGTTGTTTAACTTGTTTTGTTTGGAGTAATATTTTCTTTTTTGTACTCGTTGTCATACCCCAAAATTTGCCTGTTAATTTTTATGATAAATTGATTCATGCATGGCATTCATTTCACATTTGCATTCATTTATTAGCATACATTCTCATATAAATTATAAATTTTAATTTATTTATTATGTGATACAGATATAAAAAATAATAATGATTTTGGTTATCTGTATGATATAAATAAATTATATATATATAAATAAAATAGTTTTAATTTAATGATAAATAAAAATAGATTTGAATTTTAATTGTATAATTAAAATTTTAAATTAATTTTATTTGTTAAAGCTCATTAAGTTATAATAACTATTTTTTATAATTTAGTGACTCATGTTCCATTTATTCATTATTTATAAATAGTATTTATTTAGTAATTCACGTTTTTTACTTAATAAAATTTATTTATAAGAGTAACATTTTTTTAAAAGCCCATAAATTATAAAATAATTTTGGTTGATATAAGTAAGAATAATTTTGATTTGTTTAAATGATGAAAGTAAAAATAGAAATAGGTTTAAATTTTAATTCAATTATGTAACTAAAATTTAAATTAATTTTTATTTGTTAAAAGTCATTTAAATTATTCATTATTTATAATAATATTTGTATAAATATTTATTTATAATAATAGATATTTAAGACCAAATCCAAACCAAAAATATATAAATAATCATAGTATTATTTATCATATGATGGTTTTGTTTTATAAAAATAATTTTGACTCTAATTTAATAACAAAAATTTAAATTTTAATTGTGCAAAATGTTAGAGCCAACTCTCCTAAATTATATGGTGAGATCCTAAAGTATAGGAAGAGATTCAAATATTTAGCAAGGTTAAACCCTAATCCACACCATTATAAATACTTCATATGGCTGTAGCGAGAGAAGAAGACGGAAAATAGGAGAGATACAGCAGAAGAAGATACACAAGGCAAGGCAGAAACAAGAAGGTTCACGGACAGGGAAAAGAGAAGCAACCATAAAGCACTCATAGCCTGAATAAGAACAACACACATACAATGAGCAAGCTAGAAGAATCAAATCCCCAATAAGTGTTCATTAGGGAATTTGCATCCAGCATGATTACCTTGCAATACTCCTTAATTCATGCATGAATAATACTGGTTTAATATATATATTGAGATGATGTATTCATGGTTTGGTGGATGTTGATATTGCTTTATTCAAGTATGCATCTGTTCTTGATATGTCATAGCATGTTGGAGAAATTCTGTTTGCATGATTAAAGAATTATATCTGCCATTTAATTATTATTATGTGAGTGTTGTTTCTAGCATGATTATGTTTATTTCACATGCTGTTATTACATAATAATGATAATGATGATATAATGGTGATAATATAAATCCTTGGTTGTCTTTAACATGTATGTGTAAAGTTTGTTTTATCATTATCACTTGCAGTAAAGAGAACTAATACATGAGTAAAATAATATAAGCTTCTTGATTTGTGCATGGCTATTTTTATTATTGCATGATGATTACATATGATCATATTTTATGTGTGTGGTTTGATATAAGATGAAGTTACAGGTTTGTTATATTCACATGAAAGAAACAGCATGAGAAAAAATAAAGTAGCTTGCCGTAAGAGAGAAAGCTGTAACATGCATGGTGGTGTTGTGTCAAAAGGGAAAAATCCATGTAGAATTAATATATATTTTAATGAAGGCGAATAAATAACGAATGGACCAACATGGCTCGTTGGTAGCTCTCCCCTCACTGCAACGTAGAGGTCGTGGGTTTGAGCTCCCAGGACCTATTTTTTAACTTTTCAGTGTTTTTACTATGTTTACTCCCTTTCCACTATAATTAATTCACCACTATTTTTCTATTACTAAGATTTAGATATTTTATATCCCCTTTTAAATTATGTACCCCCCATCCCGAAGCCATGTAATAGCGTAGTCTTATTTTTCGCACTTTAATTTTTCCATATCGTGAATATAACTGTCTACATGTATGCTAATAGGATTGCATGGAAAGATAAATAATCGAACTTAGATAAATTAATTCAAGATAGTATATCCGAATCCAATCATTTCCACACTTGCACCTCTAGGGTAACCCTCTCTTTGTTGCCTTACGATATTACGGTCATGTCCCGCGAATGTGGGGATACCCTTAGCAAAGACCCTTTCGATTAAATCATCATCATCCCTAAACAGACAAGTCATAGTCCCTTCGATCAAAAGGTCAATGTCCCTACAAGATAAATCATAGTCCCTCGAATGTTGCCTTCGAATATATGACCTTGTCCCTCGAACGTTGCCTTCGAATATATGACTTTGTCCCTCGATGACCCTTCGTTGTAGCCTACGATTAAATGATGATCGTCTCTTCGAATGCTAAGGTATCCTTACAAATGTTGCCTTCAATGACCAATCGACGACCCCACGATATCCCTTTACATCTAAAGGATAAGACTACTTACTTCTCAATAGTAAGGACAGTTTTACCCTCCTAAAGATAGGAAATACCTATAAAGACCTTGGTTAGGTATAACTCTTAAATGCTTGCTCACAGCTTAAAATACTTTTCACACCTCACACTTTTCAAAACATCTTTTAGAAAATCACCACTTGGTATATATTCGCACCAGAATCATCGGCGAGTTATATTTTTCTAAACATCTTTCAAAATCAAACGAGATAAACACTTTGTATACATTAGTACAAGAATCATTACAAAGTTAAACTCTCCTTTCAAAATATTTTCTAAACACACCACATTTCTCAAACACTTTCTCAAACAAGGAAAACATAAGTGAGTTAAGCAATTAAGAGCCCATGGATAACCATGGATACAAAGGGTGCTAACACCTTCCCTTTGTATAATGTACCTCCCGAACTCAAAATCTAATCAAGGTCTTTCCTGTTCTTTTGAAAAGCGCTGTCTAAGCCCCCCCCTTAGACAGCGCTTTGGCCAAAAGCGCTGTCTAAAGTATACCTAAAAAAATTAAAATAGGAGGGTCTTAGAAAGCGCTTTTGGCCAAAGCGTTGTCTAAGGGGGGGGGCTTAGACAGCGCTTTTAAGATTTAAAAAAGCGCTGTCTAAACCTTTAGCAGCGGAGGTTTAGACAGCGCTTTAAAGCGCTGTCTAAGGCCAAAAAAAGCGCTGTCTAAGGTCTTGTTTGGCATAGTGATGGCGACTCTTGCTATCCGCAACATAGCTTTTCAAAGCAAAAACACAAAGTCAGTTCACCGTATCACAGAACTGGCGACTCTGCTGGGGACTCTTAAAAAGAGAGGTTACCTTAAAGATAAGATCACTTATGTTTTCGAATTGTTTCTTTGTCTGATTTACTTTTAAGGGATTGTTTAGGTATTCTATGCTTGAGTGAAAGATCCTACACCCGGATCTAGTGTACCTTAGGTAAGTAGCAAGAGATCATCGCGACTGTCCGGCGTATACTGGAATGGTTAAAATGATGGCTACGGTTAATGTGACACTTTGGATGTCCTGATGTTCCTCATGTTTACTTAAGGAAAAATTTGGCGTCTGCGTGGTGTCATCAAAGTATTAACCAGACCTTTAGAACCCTAATTGACTCATCCTAGCCATTAGAAAGTAGTGAGATAACTGACTTCGGTTCCGACTGGGGTTGGTTGATACTCGATACTACACTCTTTGAGATTGGACTTTAGGGAAATTTTGGTCAACCGCTTGGTGTTGCACTGAAGTGGACTTAAGGAAAGGTCAATGATTTGAGATCCTTCTAGAACCCGGTTACTATTCTAGGACAGGTTGAACCAACCAAACTTCAGTGGGGAGGGTACTTACCTATGGAACTCATGCAAGCCTTAAAACCTAGGAATGATTGTGGTGTGACTTGTTTGTGCTTGTTACTTACTTGACATCATAACATCATAACATCATGACATCATGGCATTGTACTAACCATTTCGAGGACTTAGGGATTTAACTTTGCTCTGTTTTGTAGGGCTATGGCTTCCAGGAAGACCATCCGGATCAATTTTGTAGCGACCTCTCCTCAACTCAAGGATTTAGTGTCAGAACTTCCCGATCATGCTCAGTTCATCAAGAAACATGGTTATCTCCTCAATTTAGTTACCACCGGTTTCAAGGAAGATATGATAAGAGTTCTATTCCAGTTCTTCGATCCTAAACATCATTGCTTCACCTTCCCAAATTATCAGTTGGTACCCACATTAGAAGAATTTTCCAGGTTGCTTGGGATACCTATCCTTGATCAAACACCTTTCAGTGGTTTAGAAAAGATTCCGAGGTCTGAAGAGGTTGTCGCGGCTTTACACATGACAAAGTCCGACATTGAAACTAATTGGGTAACAAGAACTGAAGTTAAGGGTTTACTTGCCAAATTTCTGATAAATAAGGCCCGAGAATTCCTAAAAGCTATGAGTGTCCACGCTTTCGAAGATGTTCTAGCATTACTTATCTATGGTTTGGTAGTTGGAAAGAATTGACAGATTTAGGATTTCGTTTGGGCATTTTTGTTTTATTAGGGTTTCGGGTAGGAAGATATGATTGAATGGTTTAGTTTTAGAGGAAAGTAAGGGTGGATTCAAAATGTGGGTAGAAAATAAGAGGGGGTTCGTGTTGCATACAATGACACATTTTTCCTTTATCCAGCGTGTTATAGTCTATGCTGCTCACCGTGCACCTTAGAGCATGACCATGTGACCATTTAGTCTTCTCCAGGTAGGCCAATCATATGGTCCTCACCGAGTCAACATTTGACCATCTCCCTGGATCTTCCATCACTGGCCTACGTCCAACTTGATATTGGCAGCCCCTCTATTGTTGCTGATAGTGCCCCCAGTTTGGGTTTCTTCTCTTTTTTTTCAAGCCCAACTCAGTTTTCCTTCATGTGATTAATTTTATTGATTAATTCCTAATTAAATTAACTAATTGTTTTTTTTATAGGAGCCATGTGCTTAGTCTTTAATTAACTGTGTGGTTTATTATTTTCTTTATCTTTATTATCCATCATAATATTTCTTATTTCAAATTATTTTCATTATCATCTTGTTTATGTTTAAGTGAATACTTATTCAATTGATAAATATAAAATGACATTAATTTTGCAAGCAATTTTTTCAAAAAAAATAATAAAACCTTGGTCCAATGCCAAGTAATCATTCTCAAACCCGATTAATTCATGTCAATTCAATTTCAAATCTTTTCCCGATTAAATGTAGCATTAAAAACTCTTTTTCTAAACAAACACGAAAGAGGAGGATCCTTGGAGTCTCACATTCCTTGAATCCTCAAATGATCTCTCTCTCGAGGAACACGTCTTGGGTTAGTCGTTCGTTCATTCTTTTATTTCTAAAACACTTAATATAAACTTGGACAAAGGAGGGACCGTTGGAGTCTAGCATTCAAGTGGAACCTTTGAACAATCAACTCTGAGGCACACGTCTTGTTCTTGTTGAATGTTTGTTGTCCATCAAACAAATTTCATAAATACATTGAATTAAAAAGGTATCGTTGGAGTCTAACATTCAAGTAATACCTCAAATAACTAGTCCTGAGGCTGACGTCTCGTTCTCACCAAGTATTCATCATTCACTTAAAAAACACTCCACACATCAAACTTATTTTCTCGCCTCCGTGTCATATAAAACCTTTCACAAAAGAACATGTGTCTAATCCATTCTAATGTGTATACAAACTAGCGCTTGAGTCTCCCCTGCGAGCATGCAAGCCAACGTTTAACCATTAAAACGCGATCTAAACACGTGTTCACTATAACAAACTTTTAATCAATCAAATATTTTCAAAAGAAAATTGCTTAATCATTTCTAATGTGTATACAAATTAGCACTTAAGTCTCCCATTAGAATACGAGTTAAACACTTGTTCATTAAAATACACAAACCAACAAACTGTAACCTTCCCCAGAACTACCTCGCTTTGAATCCCTCATTGTACTTGAGGAATAGGTAGGAGTAAGACCCGCTGTCGCACCTCGAAAAATACAGAGTCGCCACCGAATTTTATTTATTCCAAAGGAAAGGTAAATTATCGTTAAAACCCCAAATGAATAATGGTCTCGCGACCAAGAGTGGATTCGGAAGTCGGTTATGCAAGGGGAAGGTATTATCACCCATCACATCCATGGTATTCCATGGGAATCACTTGCTTGTATCAATGCGTATGGATGTTGCTTATCTATATGTCGCTTGCTATCAAGAATGAGATGAAAGAATAAGCTGGGAGAGAAAATAAGTTTTAAGTTAGTGTGCTCGCATGGATTTGGGCCCTTGTGCCTACGTATCCTCATACGTCAAATAAGGAAGTCAAAACTCTGTAGTTCGGCTCACAAACAAAACATTTGTTTGCTTGTTTTTACTGAATAATATTAACGTTCACGTGCTACTGTTCACTTGCTTGTATACTCTGTCATGGGAGCGGGAAGTATTTGCTTATTTGCGGTAAAATGGATGTGCTTTGATCACACTCTAGCAGTTAAACATTACTTGCTCACACATGGAGGCTTAAGTGTTGTTCATGATAGAACGGAAATAACACGTCCTTTTTGAAAGGTTTGAAGAGCGTACTAAGGCAAAAGATGATTTGATTTGTTGGGGTTGATTTTATGTGCGGAGACAAGCATTAGACCCTTGGCTAGATACAGTCAACAGTCCAAAAACTCGGGAGTTTAGAGGACAATGTTATCCTAACCATTATTTTTCATCCAAAAAAGAGATTTGAATTGTGAAAAGAGTTTGGCAAGTCTAATCATTGAAACTTAAAGGGAGACAAGTATCTGACCCTTGACTAAGTACGACCAACAATCAGAATACTTGGGAGTCAAAAGGATAATGGAGTCTTAACTACCCTTTTTGTCCCTCATAACACCTAGATCTAACTTGTTTGAATCATTATATGTTTTAAGTGGGAAGTCAAGTGTCGGGTCCTCAAGCTAGGTACGGCCAACAATCCAAGTACTTGAAGGTTGTGTACAAGCATGTACACCCCATTCTTGGATTCCAGTTTGTTATGAAAATGTTTCGAAAAAGGCACTTGACGTGGGATCAAGTGTTTGAGTTTATTGTAAAAAATGTGTGTGAAGAATGGAGGAGAGAGAGTTAGAATGAGGTTAAGGAGAGAATGGAGAAGAGATGTGGATCATGGATTATGGTGTGGGTGAGAAATACTTGACGTTGGATCAAGCACTTGCGCTGCAATGGTGTGAGTTTTATTTGGAAAACAACTTGACGTTGGATCAAGTACCTTTTCTTTCTTTTGAAATGTTTTATTTACCATTTTGTTTTTATCTTTTTAATTAGCATGCATGATGAATTAAGAAAATCATAAACCTAAACTATTACATCTTCATGGGTTGGGGGACATTTGACCCATAATGGGGGGATGGATCCATACAATACAAGACTAGGAAATGGAAATGAAAATACAAGTTACAAACTATGTACCATGCCTAAAACATACAAGTTGCATGATACTTCAAACAATACAAGACTATTGAATGGGTTGGAGGCTTGAGTAGTTAGAAGTGTGCTTGAATCTCCAAGTCACGTGCGAAAACACAAAAACAACAAACGGGGTTAGCATGAGATTAAGTCAAATGAGAATGATGCAACAAGTGTAAGCATAATCAATGGTTTAAATCAATTCAAATGGTAATGGATTAATCAATGAAAAGTAATCGAAGATCTATCATATGATCATGGAAAATGAAACAAGGCACACAAGACATTTATCATCTAAATTGAAGTGGGATTTTCAATTTATCCATATGATTGTAACACCTCAAAATTTGCCCTCCTTTCTTGAGACTAGTTTAACACATTGCATTTCATATTTTAGGGCATTAGGCATTTCATTTTTGCATATCATCTGAAAATAAGAAGGTCATCCTCCAGAGTCTTCTCAAAAGGTGGAGAGGTTACATGATTCAAGCCTGAGGGTTTCTATGGATTGATGATCAACCATCTGAGGGTTTGCTTTTCACCAGGGTTTCTTGATTCTTCTAAGGTCTTGAGCATCATCTTGTTTTCAAGGATATATTACCATCATCATGGTTATGACATCCTCAAGGGTTTCAGAGTCCTTTCTCAAGTTCCTTTGGATTAGGGTTTTGACCTCTGGTCAACCCTAATCAATGACTTTCTTCCAGCCAGGGTTTCTCAAAGAGATAAGGTATTTGCTGATGATGAGAATCACATGATCATTATATTGGGCTTATATGAGCTAGGGTTTCATTTCTGAGCCATTTCCCCAAGTGGTGGAGGTTCAAGCTGATCAGGGCATGTCAAGGTTATCTGAGGACCACAAAAAGTCAATTGTGCAAGAGCTGAGGGCTATGAGTTGGGGAGATGAATTTAAACACCTCAATCATGTTCAAAAGAGGTCCATTTGTCATTTTAAACATATATCTTGAAGATTTTGAAGTCATGGCAAAAGTTTCCAAAAATGGAAAATGACCTGTAATTCAAAGTTTCCAAAAAATGGCAAGTTTTTGGTCCACATTCAACTTGACTTTTCAACATCAAAGAAGCTTCAAATGGATTTTTGGTGAACATGAAAGTTGAATATATTTCTCTCCCCTTTTCAAAAAGTCTTATTTCATGATAATCTGATGATTGGTTGAGAAATTATGGCCAAATGATCACAAAGTGTACATGGAAGTTCAACATGGCATAACTTTTGATTCAAAACTCCAAATTGGTCCACTCTTTTTGCAAAATGCTTGTCTTGACCAATACTTTTCAAATGAAGCCTTTCCTTGCATGGAAGAAGCTCATAGGCTCACCTATTCACACATGTGCAAAATGGAGGGAAACTTCATAATTCAAATTTGGTTGATGCTACAAACAAAATACCACTTCCATGATGTTTATTAGTTGGTTTTAAGTGAAGTTGAAGCATAACATGGTATTGTTCATGTGTGGATTGGCCATGCAAGTTCATTATTCATTTTTTGCAATTCATTTCAAAACTCACTAAGCATGATTAGCAAATGGTTAATTTGGATTAGCATTGTCATTAACACATGATATAAAAGCCAAACCCTAACAGATTTTGCTCATAACTAACTTTTGAGATCTAGAATTTTCATTTCCCTCCATTTTTCTCTCTCTTCAAAACTCAAATTTCTTCACACAAACACCAATTTTCTCTGCATATTCTTGCTTATCATGTATCATTGAGTAAGAATCCACCCTTGGTTTGAAGAATTCAGTCCAATTAGGAGCAGATTGAGTGCATGAACATCTTGATGGAAGCTTGAAATTCAGTTAGATCTAAGAGGTTTCAGTGGATTCTTTGTACACAAAGCTTCGAAGCAAGTGAAAGGAAGCTGATCTGGATCATTTGGAAGCTTGAGGACACGATTTCCACCACTGCCATTTCAAGTAAGTGAAAAATTCATCATCTCCTTTCTCCAATTTCTTGCCATGATTGTGTAGATCTTGCATCCCTGAGCATGCTGATATGTTTGGATCTGAAAACGGATGAATATTGAGGTTGCTATGTTGAATTGAAGTTTTGCACATGATTATGTTTCTCTTCGATCTGGAAATGTTAGGGAGAATTAGGATTAATGAATAGGATATTCGAACTCTACGTTGCAAGAGCTTTCCAATGGTATATGGCACGTTGAATTCTGGAAAAAAATTCTTGGATCTCCGCCTGGTTGGCCGGAGAAGACGGCTGATTCCGCCGTCAGCCACCGTCTGTAACTGGTTAGGGTTTCATGCTCAAAACGTTGCGTTTGGCTTGAACGCTTTGGACCAAGAGCGCACGAGTTCGATCCCTGGTGTGTGTGTTTTTTAGAATTTCGCTTGTTATTTTCATTTACCTGGAGCGCGTGTGTTCGATTCCACGCTAATGCATGTTTCTGAATTTTGTTGTGAATTCTCATTTGCCTTCCATGCATGGGTTCGAATCTGGCAGCATGCACATTTTGAATTTCATTCAAATTAATTGTTTCCCTCCAATTTCTTTTATTATTTCAATTACTTTAGTTGTTTTGTAAAAAACATTAAAAATTGAAAAATGATCCAATTTCACTCCAATTTTTTTTCACATGCTTGTTTTAATGTCTAGTATTTTTTGATATTATTTTCATGAATTGTTTGGTTCTGGATTTTTATTTTGTGATTTTTGATTGAACATGGTGTCAAATGGATATGTCATGATAAATGCTTTGTGAAATGCTCATCTTTAATCCAATTGATATGAAATTTGGCATGCTTGATCCTCACATGTGGTATGATTTTTGAGCTTTGGTTTGGGATTTTTATCATATGCTATCACTGTTTTGGACACATGGAGATGTAATGTGACAATTTGTGTCACATTTTTTGCCTTGCATTTGTGCATTTTTATTCATCTAGCATTTGAGCTCTTCTGGATATAATTTTTAGCACATTGCTTGTTCATAACATGTGGAATTCACATAAAAAATTTCAAGACCATTGGATTGTAGAAGCAAGCTTCAATCCAAGAAGTATTTTGATGAAGATAACATGCATCAATGCAAAAAGATAAGAGCTTCAAAGATAATTCAAGCATCAAAGTGATCAAGCCACATACGCATGAGGAACTTTTTGATCAAGCTTCTTTTTCAAGTCAACTGTTTGCAAGATTGTTGATTCACTTCTTAGGTATATCTAACTCACTCTTAGATTAGTATACAAGTGTTCAACAATCATGATCTGCATTTGCATTTTTAAACATAACCATTTGTTAACACATTGAAATGCAAGACACAATTTTCTTAAAGTATTTTTCTGCATTTCAACAGTGTTAACCGGTTAACCATATGGGTTAACCGGTTAACAACCCAGTTTTTTGAAATCCTGTGTTAACGTTGTATGCGTTAACCGGTTAACCCATTTGGTTAACCGGTTAACACCGTTCGTTGCAGTGAAAATGTTTTTGAAAAATTATATCTTTTCATCAATGTTTATGGAGAAAATGATACCTCTTTGAAAAGGTGTTTTGGCAATATAAATTCTAATTTTTCAAAAATGAATTTTCACCTCCAAGAATTTTCATACAAACTTAAGATAATCACTCTTTCATATTACCTTCAATATTTTTTAAAAGTGTTCATAATCAAAGTTTCATCTCATTCTATTTCTTGAACACTTGTATATTATTCATTGAGTGAATTATTTATCTAAGGAGAAGATCAATCAAGAGAAGATTGATAATACTACACTTTGTTAATATCATCAAAAGATTTATTTCTGTTTGACTTGTGATCCAGGATTGTTGGACACAAGGGTTGGTGTTGAAGATGATTGTTCTTCATACACTTGTTTACCTATAGGTTAGATAGTAAGCATCACCGTTGGTGTGAATAGGCTGTACCATAATTCTAACTATAGTGAAATCTCTTTCGTGTGGAAAGGGGAGTGGATGTACCTTCGGATTGTGAAGGGAACCACTATAATTTCCAGTGTCTTTTTACTTTCCGCAATTTATCTTTCCGCACTTAAACGTAAAATAACCAAAAACCGGAAACAAGTTCGAAGAATTTTTAACCACCTAATTCACCCCCCCTCTTAGGCGCATTTACAACTTACAATTGGCATCAGAGCAAGTTATAGGTAACTTGTTCCTAGAGATCCAGCATGGCTTCCGCAAGCATAAATCCGGTTTTCAAAGACGGTGGAAGTAGCAACAAGCCCCCACTCTTCTCCGGAGAATATTTCGATTTCTGGAAAATCAGAATGAAGGCACATCTTGAAGCCCAAGGGGAAGGTATATGGGAAGCAGTTGAAGAAGGTCCACACAAACCGGTAAATATGGTGAATGGAGTTGGTACCCCAAAGTTGAAAAACACTTATGACGAAGATGATAAGAAAAGGATTCTAAATGAGAAGAAGGCAATCAACATACTCCAAAGCGCTCTTAGTATGGACGAGTTCTTCCGTATATCTCAATGTAAATCGACAAAGGAGATTTGGGACACCTTGGTTGAAACACATGAAGGAACCACCGAAGTGAAGAGATCGAGGCTAAACACTCTAAGTCAAGAATATGAGATGTTCTGCATGCAGCCCGGTGAATCTATAGTTGCCTTACAAAAGAGATTCATCCATCTAACAAATCACTTGATTGCTCTGGGTAAAACTTTCACTAATGATGATCTCAACCTGAAAGTCCTAAGATCTTTGACAAGAGAATGGCAACCGAAAGTGACCGCTATTTCGGAAAAGAAGAGTCTCTCAACGATGAAATCCGCGTCTTTATTTGGAAAACTTCAAGAACACGAATTGGAACTTGGAAGGCTCGAGAAGCACGAAAGTCAAGAAAAGAAGTCCAAGGGAATTGCCTTGAAGGTTGATTCAAAAAGGGACAAAGATGATGAGACGTCCGAGGATGAGAACTTTATGCTTCTTGTAAAGAAGCTTGGTAAGTTTTTTAATAAAAATAAAAATTCCTCTTATCCTAAAAAGAATAACCATTTCAGGAAAAAGGAAGCATCCACATCAATGCAAGACGTCACGTGTTATGAATGTGGACAGCAAGGTCACATAAAGCCGGATTGCCCAAAACTTGCAAAGAAAGGAGGATTCCAAGGCAAGAAGGAATTCAAAAACAAAAAGGCTTACGTCGCTTGGGACGATAATGAGATCAGTTCATCTTCGGAATCGGAAAGCGATGAATGTGCGAACATGGCTCTTATGGCTTCACATCACTCCGATGAAGAAATCGATGAGGTTAGTAGCAATTTTTCAGTTTATGACAACGACGCACAAGATGTTATAAATGAACTCTTAAAAGAATGCAAGACATTGTATAAAAGTATTTCATCCCAAAAGAAACAAATTTCATCCTTAGAAGAAAAAAATACTGCTTTGGAAAAATATATTGAAAATGGAAAACAAAAGTTGATGGATGAAAAACAAAGTCTTGCATGTAAGAATTGTGAATCTTTATCCTTTCAAATTGTTCAACTTAAAAGAGTTTTAGAAAGATATGAAAAAGGTCAAATTGGCTTGGAAGAAATTCTTAAGCACCAAAGATATTCTAATGATAAAAGTGGATTAGGATATTCTAAGTTTTCTAAACCAAGCACAAATAAGACCATTTTTGTTAAAGCAAGTGAACAAGTTGTTAAAGAGAAAGTAAACAATTCTAAAAATATGCATCAAAGTCATAAAAAGAAATTGATTTCTAAGAAGAAGAATTATGTTCCTAGATATAGAAGTGATTTTCAACCTACTTGCTTTTATTGTGGAATCAAAGGGCACACACCTAATGCTTGTTATGTGCGAAACTTTAGCGTTCCAAAAGGGCATTATGTGTGGGTTAAAAAGGGTACTAACTACCAAGGACCCAAATCAATTTGGGTACCTAACAAAACTTGATTTTGTTTTGTAGGTATGCTTGAAGACAACCTCGAATCAATGGTATCTTGATAGCGGTTGTTCAAAGCATATGACGGGCGACATCGACAAATTTTCACATCTATCTTTAAAGGCCAAAGGATATGTTACATACGGTGATGACACCAAAGGGAAGATCCTTGGAGTAGGAACCATTGGAGCACCTCCTTTTACCATCATCGAAGATGTCCTTTATGTTGAAGGCCTAAAGCACAACCTTCT
Source organism: Lathyrus oleraceus (assembly GCF_024323335.1). Taxonomy (NCBI): domain Eukaryota; kingdom Viridiplantae; phylum Streptophyta; class Magnoliopsida; order Fabales; family Fabaceae; genus Lathyrus; species Lathyrus oleraceus. The sequence continues at coordinate 160,462,231 of NC_066585.1, forward strand.
TAGCATAAGTCAATTGTGTGACAAAGGGTTCCGGATCAACTTCTCAAAAGATGAATGTGTGATAGAGCATGAAGTCACCCATGACATTTTGCTAAAAGGTAAAAGGGTTAATAATATTTTTATGACTTCTTTTGATGACTCTTCCTTGAAGGTAAAGTGCTTAATGACAAACAACAACGAGGCTTGGCTATGGCATAAAAGATTCGCTCATATACACATGGAGCACATGAACAAATTAATAAAGCATGATCTTGTTGTTGGTCTTCCAAAGATTAAGTTCATCAAGGATAAGCTGTGTGACGCATGCCAAAAGGGAAAGCAAACCAAGACAACTTTCAAATCCAAGAATGTTGTATCTTCGTCGAGGCCACTTCAACTCTTGCACATGGATCTCTTCGGTCCATCAAGAACGAAAAGTTTCGGAGAAAAGCGATGCTTTCAAGGCTTTCAAAAAATATGCGAAACAAATTCAGAATGAGAAGTCTCTCTCAATAACCTCCATAAGAAGTGACCACGGGGGAGAATTTCAAAACACATTCTTTGAAGAATTTTGCGAAAAGCACGGAATTTCCCACAACTTCTCCGCACCACGAACACCACAACAAAACGGTGTCGTAGAGAGAAAGAATAGATCCTTGGTGGAACTCGCAAGAACAATGCTCAGTGACTCCAACCTTCCTAAATATTTTTGGGCGGACGCAGTTAGCACAACATGCTTTGTTAGCAACCGTGTCAACATTCGGCCGATTCTCAAAAAGACTCCGTATGAGCTTTTCAAAGGAAGGAAGCCTAATATATCTTTCTTTCACATCTTTGGGTGCAAATGTTTTGTCCTCAACAATGGAAAGGACAACCTTGGTAAGTTTGATGAGAAATCCGACGAAGGTATCTTCCTTGGCTACTCCCTATCTAGTAAGGCATTTAGAATTTTCAATAAAAGAACTCTTACTATTGAAGAATCAACGCATGTATGCTTTGATGAAACTAACCCCTCGAAAGAGGATAACTTTGTTGTTGATGACGATGATGATATAATAGATATGTCACAAAAGGAACCTTCAGATATTCATTCAATACCACAAGAAGATGGATCACCAATCATTGAAGAACATCATGATCTACCGAAAGAATGGAAAACTCATAGAGATCACCCAATCGATAAGGTTGTTGGTGATATTAGCCAAGGCGTTGCAACTCGGCTAAATCTCAAGGATGCTTGTCTCAACATGGCTTTTGTATCTCAAATAGAACCAACCAAAGTCGATGAAGCCTTAGGCGACGATCAATGGATAGTAGCAATGCAAGAAGAACTCAACCAATTCGAAAGAAATCAAGTTTGGAGTCTTGTACCAAGACCGGACAACAAGCACATCATAGGAACAAGATGGGTCTTCAAGAACAAACTTGATGAGAATGGGATCATAGTTCGTAACAAAGCAAGATTGGTCGCACAAGGATACAACCAACAGGAAGGAATTGATTTTGATGAAACGTTCGCTCCGGTAGCAAGGTTAGAAGCAATACGACTATTACTTGCTTATGCTTGTTCTATGAATTTTCAATTGTTTCAGATGGATGTCAAAAGCGCTTTCCTAAATGGCTATATCAATGAAGAAGTCTACGTCAAATAACCTCCGGGTTTTGAAGACTTCAAGAATCCCTCACATGTCTACAAGTTGAAGAAAGCACTATACGGCTTAAAGCAAGCACCAAGAGCGTGGTATGACCGCCTCAGTAACTTTCTATGTGAAAAGGGATTTGTAAAAGGAAAGGTTGACAAGACTTTGTTCATAAAGAAGATCAAGGGTAACACCTTATTGGCTCAAGTCTATGTCGACGACATCATCTTCGGTTCAACAAACAAAGATCTTTGCGAAGAGTTTTCAATCATGATGCAAGGAGAATTCGAGATGTCCATGATGGGAAAATTGAACTATTTTCTTGAACTACAAATCAAGCAAACAAAGGATGGCATCTTCATCAACCAATCCAAGTATTGCAAGGAATTATTGAAAAGATTCGATATGGATAGTTGCAAAGTGATGTCCACTCCTATGGGATCCGGAACGTACGCTGATCAAGATGAATCCGGAATGTCAATAGATATTACAAAATATCGAGGTATGATTGGTTCATTACTATATTTGACGGCAAGCCGTCCTGACATTATGTTTAGTGTATGTTTGTGTGCACGCTTTCAAGCAAACCCGAAGGAATCGCATCTCACCGCCGTGAAGAGAATTATGAAATATCTCAAAGGAACAACGAACGTCGGACTATGGTATCCAAAAGGTAGTATATGCTCCTTGATTGGTTATTCTGACGCTGACTATGCAGGATGTAAGACCGATAGAAAAAGCACAAGTGGTACTTGTCACATTCTCGGGAATGCACTAGTGTCGTGGGCATGCAAGAAGCAAGCATGTGTCGCACTTAGCACGGCCGAAGCAGAGTACATTGCAGCAGGCAGTTGTTGTGCACAAATTTTATGGCTTAAGCAACAACTTCTGGATTTTGGTGTAGACCTCGGCTGCATTCCTCTTCGATGCGATAACACAAGTGCCATCAACATCACAAAGAACCCGGTCATGCATTCAAGGACGAAGCACATAGATATCCGACATCATTTCCTTCGAGATCACGTGCTTAACGGAGATGTAGATGTTACGTTCGTGGATACACATAACCAACTCGCTGACATATTCACAAAACCATTGGCTAAAGAGCAATTCTTCAAGATTCGGCGAGAACTTGGTATTCTCAATGAAGGTGACATCTAACCTTGTCTTCAAATTACTTGTTATGTGGTATAGTTGCTAAAAATGTGTTTACTTTCAATTTTTATGTTATGCAATGCTAGCACTTCTTTTTCGCCGTTTTCCATTTTTCTTACTTTCGCATGTCCAAATATTATCCGTTTTAAAATATTTTTAAATCGAAAGTTGCGTATTGATAAGTGCTAATACTTTGTGTAAAATTTTTGTAAAAATATTTTCCCGATTCTTCAAAACGGAGCTGCTGTTTTTCTTTTATTTTTGAAAAATTTCAGTCCGTTAACCGGTTAACGGTATAGGTTAACTGGTTAACACCTCCAAAACAGCACTTCTGCGTTAACGTTTTGAATACAGATTTTTTAAATTTTATTTTTTTTTAACTTTAAATTTTATTGTGGTATGTGTGTTTATGTTAAATGCATGTGCTTTACTCTTTCAAGTTCGGAAAAAGATTAAAGCATTATGTTTTTTCTATGTTCCTGTTATGTGTTGTTCTATTGTTTTTGTTGTTAAACTATGTTTATGCTAATTATGCTTACCGTACACTTAACTTTTAATCCATTTTTATTCTGTCATAATATGTGCTTGAATGCTTATCTAATGATCACAAAATGTGTGTATGCTTGTATACTTTTCCTTTTTCATAAGTCTCTTCCTTTTTGCTAATGCCAAAGGGGGAGAAGACTTGTTTCTCTAATGGTTTCTCTATGCAGAATTTTGTATGCCTCTCATTTAGGGGGAGTTCTTAAACTTAGGGGGAGAATCAACTTAGAGAAACTTCACTCTCAAACATCTATCTCAAAGTGGTTGTCATCATCAAAAAGGGGGAGATTGTAGAAGGAAGCTTCAATCCAAGAAGTATTTTGATGAAGACAACATGCATCAATGCAAAAAGAGAAGAGCTTCAAAGATAATTCAAGCATCAAAGTGATCAAGCCACATACGCATGAGGAACTTTTTGATCAAGCTTCTTTTTCAAGTCAACCGTTTGCAAGATTGTTGATTCACTTCTTAGGTATATCTAACTCACTCTTAGATTAGTATACAAGTGTTCAACAATCATGATCTGCATTTGCATTTTTAAACATAACCATTTGTTAACACATTGAAATGCAAGACACAATTTTCTTAAAGTATTTTTCTGCATTTCAACAGTGTTAACCGGTTAACCATATGGGTTAACCGGTTAACAACCCAGTTTTTTGAAATCCTGTGTTAACGTTGTATGCGTTAACCGGTTAACCCATTTGGTTAACCGGTTAACACTGTTCGTTGCAGTGAAAATGTTTTTGAAAAATTATATCTTTTCATCAATGTTTATGGAGAAAATGATACCTCTTTGAAAAGGTGTTTTGGCAATATAAATTCTAATTTTTCAAAAATGAATTTTCACCTCCAAGAATTTTCATACAAACTTAAGATAATCACTCTTTCATATTACCTTCAATATTTTTTAAAAGTGTTCATAATCAAAGTTTCATCTCATTCTATTTCTTGAACACTTGTATATTATTCATTGAGTGAATTATTTATCTAAGGAGAAGATCAATCAAGAGAAGATTGATAATACTACACTTTGTTAATATCATCAAAAGATTTATTTCTGTTTGACTTGTGATCCAGGATTGTTGGACACAAGGGTTGGTGTTGAAGAGGATTGTTCTTCATACACTTGTTTACCTATAGGTTAGATAGTAAGCATCACCGTTGGTGTGAATAGGCTGTACCATAATTCTAACTATAGTGAAATCTCTTTCGTGTGGAAAGGGGAGTGGATGTACCTTCGGATTGTGAAGGGAACCACTATAATTTCCGGTGTCTTTTTACTTTCCGCAATTTATCTTTCCGCACTTAAACGTAAAATAACCAAAAACCGGAAACAAGTTCGAAGAATTTTTAACCACCTAATTCACCCCCCCCCCCCTCTTAGGCGCATTTACAACTTACATGGATGTGTTTCTGTTTTGATTTGGATTTGCTAATTTGGATGTCCAACTTTGTGCACATTGTTTGCCTTTGCATAGCATGATCCATTTGATACCTTTGCTTTGTGAATTGATTTTGGTCCTTTTGAGGACATCTTAGTGATTGTTTGAATGTGCATCATGTAAAAGATTGACTTCTGTTTTGACCATTTGGTTTGGTTTTGAACCTAGTCTTTGCACTAATGTTGTTGTACATAACTAATTGTGCTTTGTGTTTCAGGTTTGGACATTAGCCTTGATGATTGGTTTGGTCTCACTTTGTGAGATGCAAATGATATGAATTCTAACCTTTGATTGTTTTGTAGGTCAATTGATGTGATGAACTCATTTGAGTGCTTGCATTTGTGCCTTGCATTGAGTTGTAAATATTGGAAAGTTCCACTGTTTGTCTGTTGGTTTTCTGATTGAGATATTAACTGTTTAAGCTTTTGTACAGGTACATTAGTCGTTGCTAGCTTTGCTTTTTCTTAAGCTTTGGAGTGTGGTTGATACACCACTGAGGTAGTTTAGCCTTCTTACTCCATGTAGTCTGGAAGCCCTGTCACCTTTTTGGCAGGCATTTTGGCTGAAGTCCTCCTTATGAGGCTCTGATTGTGTTTGTTTACATTTGTGCCAAAGACCTCCAAGTGAGGCATGTTACTTGATAAGTCCTCCTAAGTGAAGAGGAAATTGACAGATAGAAGGGATTAGCAATCAATCCCCTATTATTCAGTGAGTCGTTCTTTATGCTCGCACTACGTGCTGATGCTCTAGAACATGTACCCAAGATCCTTGTATAGAGTCAGTCAAGTGGAATAGGGTCCCTCTTTCTGGATCCCCACGCTTTCTTTGATTCAAGCTCACCCAGGCCAGGGTTAAGAGCATGAGGTCTCATCCTCATTACCATCTTTGATCAGCTTCACCCTAACTCTCAATGTTAGTGGTTAAGAGCTTCAGCATACCCCTATAGTTTTGGCTTGTTTGTCGAGGTTGATATGACCCCTCTTGACTAAAGCCCAACCATTTGTCTGAGCCTCTTGTTTGTATATAGAGTGTGATTCTTGTTCACTTGTGTTGATGTTTATTTGTTGTTTAGGCTGACTTGCTTCCTGTGTGAGTTAGGTTCTGATTAGAGACCTCAACTTAGGGATATCTGATTGCATGACAACTTTTAGGCTCGAGTTTTAGTCTCTCTATTAGTTTGTTTGCTTCCCTGGTCTCTGGTTAGGAGAGTGTTTCTCCCCTGTTAAGGGGAACTACGTCGCCCTGATTCTCATACCAGATGAGATACGTAGGCAGGAGGTCGAGCGAGATCTCTCCGGGCACCTTTTTCTTTTTTGAGTCTGTGTCTGTCAACCTTTTTGTTTCTTTTGACGTCTCAGCGTCTCTTTGTGTTTGTGTGACAACTATTAGGCTCGAGTTCCAGACTCCCTATTAGTTTGTTGTTCACCCTTTTGTTTTTTTGTGTGTGTTCAACCTTTTGTTTCTTTTGACGTCTCAGCGTCTCTTTGTGTGTGTGTGACAACTATTAGGCTCGAGTTCCAGACTCCCTATTAGTTTGTCAATCTGATAACCTTTTTCTTTGGTGTTCGCTGGTTAGCGTGTGCTATCTGTTTGGAGTCGGATGTAAGTCCATGTATTGGCATTCTGTTTCCTTGTTTTGTTATTGTTTGGAGTCGGATGTAAGTCCATGTATTGGCATTCTGTTTCCTTGTTTGTGTTGTTTGTTAGGAGTCGGATATAAGTCCATGTATTGGCATTCTGTTTCCTTTTGAGTGTTTCTTTTGACGTCTCAGCGTCTCTTTTCGGTGTTTTGTTTCGGCGTGCGTTAGCCGAGCTACGAGTGCTCTGATTCTTACTCTGGATAGAGAAGATACGTATGCATAGGATGCGATGTCCTAGCGAGCATGTTCCCCATTTCCTCGAACTACGTTGACTCTGATGTTTGTTTCTGACAAACTACGTAGGCCCAGGATGCGACATCCTGCCGAGTCCCCTTCCTCCATCTTCTTTCACCTGTTTATCATTCCAGTGTGTGCAATTTCTTTGAGCAGTTTATCAACAACCTTATTCTATTCTTTTGAGCGTGGATCCCGTCGAGTACGACGGACGTAAGGGGTGCTAATACCTTCCCCTTGCGTAACCAACTCCCGTACCTTGCAATCTCTGGTCGTAAGACCGTTCCTTTTCCCTTTCTTAGGTTAGTCCTGCGCTTCCTTTTCGTCATAGGATGAATAGCGTCGGTGGCGGCTCTGTAAACTGTTTTTTTTCTACCGGTTGTTTTTCGCGTTGCGACAACTGGCGACTCCACTCGGGATTAAGTTGACCTTTTGCTGGTCCATCTTCCCTAAGCGAGTCAATCCTAGCGCTCCTTAGAGTAGTTTTGGTTGCTTTTACTGCTTATTTATTGCATTTGTGATTATTATACTGTGATTGTATATATTTGCATATATGTTTGCATGCATCATATTATTACTGTGCTGGATTCTGGACAGGTGTGGTTCCTATGATTTGGGGGTGGGTGTTCTGAGTGGGGCTAAAACCCAGGCCCGAGTATACACCTAGGATTAGCGCGATCTCACGTCTCCTCACATGTTGGATCAGCATGTTGTTGCGACGTGACATACCACAGCCGGACGAGGTTCTTCTGAGAGAGCTCTTCCTGGTGGAGTATCCATTATGGTTGGGTTATCTCTTTTGAGCTATTGAATTCGGTGACCGTTCTTTCCCGGATCTTTGGTTTAGATGATCTTATGATAGCTGCAACGGCACACCCGAAAGGGCAAACCCGTTGAGTATCTTGTCCGATTGTCGAAACCATTGTCCGCCTTAGGATGACCTTATTAGAATTCACCTGTGAGGGGAGGGTTTGATTCTTACAAATGCAGATTCTGTTGGTGACTCTTTGATGGTGACTTTGGTTCAGTCGGATTTATGGATATTTATTTCTGAGACGCCGGAGTTCTGTCCGTGGTATTTATCAGCGGGATCCGTTTATTTCGGTGAAGGAGAATTGCGGTCCAAAACGCAGCGGAAATTAAAATTTCTCCTTTAGAGATCCTTACGAATGGTCATGATCAGTGATAGAATATTTACCTCTTGTGATGATCGAAACCTTTGGTGCAGATCTCTTGTGACGATCAAAACTTTTGATGCAGATCCACGAAGCGATCACGAACGTTGAACGATGACAACGTCTCTACTCAGTCCACACGAACGGGTTCCTTCAATCTCAGTGCTAGCTGGTATGAATGAAGGCTTTGAGTGAGAGAGAGAGAGTGAGAGAGAAAACGAAAATAATGCAACCGCCACTTATGCTTCTGCACAAGGGTTCTATTTATAGAACCACTTGTGTGGGCTTCAAGCTAAAAAGCCCACTTAAGTGTATTTTGGCCCATATCTTATAATAGGCCCAAAATCACTTAAGCCCATGGTACCTTACCATATTTCGTATTCTACTCAAGTACACCGTACCTTACGATGTTCTATAATTCACTTAAGGGCACCGTACCTTACGGTATTCCTTAGTTACTCTATCTCTCATCAATCCGTCCTTTGTGTGTGACCCTGTAGGTTTTCGTGACGTTGGCAATTATATTAAATTATGCATTTAACATAATAAACAGTGAGCGGTATCTAGCAACACATCACTGCTACCCAAGACACGAAAATATCATGTGATCTGACAAAACCATCTATGATAATAATTATGTGTATAATTACCCTTTTGCCCTTATGTCTATATTGAACACAAGGCATAGACCGTGTCATCCTTGTTCAGTTCAATATTGGGCCCATAGACATTTATCCTGTTACGTAGGACGGGCAAATTCCATCTAGGACACTCATGTCCCTCAGCATGCTTTGTGGAGTACCCATCAACTGTCTTTATGGTTATCCAGTTACGGACAACGTTGGATCAGCAATAAAGCACTCGACTCTACATCTAGGATCCATAGTGGTTTCAGGTCGAAGAGTGGAATACACTATTATCACCATGAGAATAACTTATGACACCTTGCATAACTTTCTATATAGTATTCTCATAGCGGGTCAATCCGGTATAAATATTACTCCTAATATTCATACCTATGTTTAAGACTTGATAACTCTTTATCCATGATCCATGAGATGTGATCATCAGTCTACAAACATAATAGTCTTAATGCTTTAGTGTTATCCCACTTCACACTAAAGCTCGACTACAGATACTTTAAGAATAGTGTCCTTATGTTTAATGTGATCTCATGATTAAGTCATACTTGATACATTAAACAGACTAGCTATTCTAGGGACTTTATTAAACAAACGTAATAAAGAAAAAGCCTTTTATTATTAATAAATAATTCGATACAAGTACCAAAAGTATTGGCCTCTAGGGCTTACACCAACAATCTCCCACTAGCACTAGAGCCAATCAGGCATACCCTTAATACCCATAGATCTAGTATGGCCATCATGCTTCTGCTGCGCAAGAGGCTTTGTCAGTGGGTCAGCAATATTGTCAAGTGTAGGTACTCTGCATATTTTCACATCTCCTCTATCTATTATCTCTCGAATGAGATGATAACGCCTAAGTATGTGTTTGGATCGTTGGTGAGATCTAGGCTCCTTGGCTTGTGCGATAGCACCATTGTTATCACAGTAGAGACCAATGGGATCCACAATGCTAGGAACTATGCCAAGTTCACTAATGAACTTTTTGATCCAAACAGCTTCCTTTGCTGCACTTGAGGCAGCAATATACTCGGCCTCGGTTGTAGAATCAGCAACTGTATCTTGCTTTGAACTTTTCCAGCTCACAACGCCACCGTTTAAGCAAAACACATAACCAGATTGCGATCTAAAGTCATCCTTATCTGTCTGGAAGCTAGCATCGGTGTATCCAATTACAGCCAACTCTTCCTGACCTCCATATATCAAGAATGAGTCCTTAGTCCTTCTCAAATACTTAAGGATATTCTTGACAGCTACCCAGTGAGCATCACCAGGATCAGATTGGTACCTACTCGTTGCACTTAAGGCATACGAGACATCTGGTCGAGTACATAACATGGCATACATGATAGATCCTATTGCAGATTCATGCGATCCCTTTCTTCCTTAGTTAAAGGGGATTGTGTTTTTGATAGACACAGGCCATGTTGCATAGGTATGAATCCTTTCTTGGAATCATGCATATTAAAGCGTCTCAACACTTTGTCTATGTATGTACTCTGACTTAGGCCAAGCAGTTTTTGTGATCTATCTCTATAGATTCTGATTCCTAATATATAGGCTGCTTCACCTAGGTCCTTCATAGAAAAGCATTTCCCCAACCAAGACTTTACTTGTTGTAGGGTAGGGATATCGTTTCCAATGAGTAATATGTCATCTACATATAATACCAGGAATACGATCATGCTCCCACTAACCTTCTTGTAGACACAAGGCTCATCTTCGTTCTTGATAAATCCATATTATTTTACTGTTTCATCAAAACGAAGATTCCAGCTTCTGGAAGCTTGCTTCAATCCATAGATTGATCTTTGTAACTTACATATCTTTTGGGCTTCCTCTGGTATGTCAAGTCCTTCAGGCTGTGTCATGTACACATCCTCAAGAAGATTTCCATTAAGGAAAGCAGTTTTGACATCCATCTGCCATATTTCATAATCATGATATGCAGCGGTAGCAAGTAAAATCCGAACAGATTTAAGCATTGCAACTGGTGAAAAGGTTTCATCATAGTCAATCCCATGAATTTGTTTATATCCTTTTGCAATCAGTCTTGCCTTATAGGTATGTACCTTACCATCCATGTCAGTCTTCTTTTTGAAGACCCACTTGCATCCTATAGGGTTAACTCCTACAGGAGGCTCTACCAAGGTCCAAACTTGGTTTGTGTACATGGAATCCATTTCAGATTTCATGGCTTCTAGCCACTTCTCAGACTCGGGACCAGTTATGGCCTCTTGGTAGGTCACAGGCTCATCTTGATCCATGAGTAATACATCACCTTGATCAGTTATGAGATATCCATATCTCTCAGGTAGTTGACGTATCCTGCTTGACCTACGTTGGTTTTGTTCTACTTGAGCAGGTTGCTCTTCCACAACTTCTTGTGTTTCCTGCTCTAATTCCTCCATAGGTGTATCTATGCTTTGTGGTTCTTGAATTTCTTCAAGCTCTACTTTCCTCCCACTGGTTCCTTTGGAAATAAAATCCTTTTCTAGAAAAACTCCAGTTCGAGCGACAAACACTTTGCCCTCAGAAGGATTGTAGAAGTAATACCCTTTTGTTTCTTTAGGATACCCCACAAATAAGCATTTGTCAGATTTGGGCTCAAGCTTAGTTGAAATTTGTCGTTTCACATAAACCTCGCAACCCCAAATCTTCATGTAAGACATATGTGGTTTCTTACCACTCCATATCTCATATGGTGTCTTCTCAACCTTTTTGGATGGAACACGGTTAAGTGTGTAAGCTGCTGTCAATAGTGCATGTCCCCAAAAGGAGTTTGGAAGATCGGCGTGACTCATCATGGATCGGACCATGTCTAATAGGGTTCGATTTCTTCTCTCAGATACACCATTCCATTGGGGTGTTCCAGGAGGAGTAAGTTGGGATAGGATCCCACACTCTTTCAGATGGTCATCAAACTCCAGGCTTAAATACTCATCACCTCGATCTGATCGAAGAGTTTTAATATTCTTACCTAGTTGGTTTTGTACTTCATTCTTGAATTCCTTGAACTTTTCAAAGGACTCTGATTTGTGTTTCATTAAATACACATAACCATATCTACTGAAATCATCAGTGAATGTGATGAAGTACTGAAAACCTCCTTTGGCTGGTATGTTCAGTGGTCCACATACATTAGTATGTATGAGGCCCAAAAGATCATTAGCTCTTTCACCTTTTCGTGTGAATGGAGATTTTGTCATCTTCCAAGTACTTTGGGCAGTTTCTCTTCCAGTGTCCGGTCTTACCGCAATGGAAGCAGGTGCCTGCCTTTGCTATGCCTCCACTAGGCTTCAAAGCAGCAACAGTGGGTCTGGGGTTTGGCAACTTCCTTGCCCTTCCCTTTATCACCCTGCTTGGTGGGCCTTTTGTTCTGTCTCTTTCCATTTCTGATCATCAGAATGGATTTCCCTTTTGTCTTCCGATTCTGCTCAGCAGTTCTTAACATGGCTAGCAGTTCAGGAAGAGATTTGTCCATATCATTCATATTGAAATTTAGGACAAATTGACTGAATCCATCTGGCAACGATTGCCAGATCAAATCAGTTGCAAGTTCATTTCCGAGGGGAAAACCCAACCTTTCAAGGTTTTCCACATACCCAATCATCTTGAGCACATGGGGACCTACAAGGGCTCCCTCAGCTAACTTGCCTTGAAAAAAGGGGTTTTGAAAACTTCAAGCCTTTCATGCCTTGCTTGCTCTTTATAGAGCATCTTCAGGTGTTCGATCATATTGAACGCTGTCATGTTCTCATGTTGCTTTTGCAACTCTAAGTTCATGCCATCCAGCATGAGACAAGCAGTTTCATTAGCATCATCGACATGCTTCTTATAAGCATCTCTTTCTGCCTTAGGTGCAGAACTAGGAGGTTCCTCTTCAGGAACAGGTGTCTCCAAGACATACAGCCTTTTATCATGTTTGAGGACAATCCTCAGGTTTCGGTGCCAATCCAGGAAATTTGTCCCAGACAATTTTTCCTTGTCAAGGATTGATCGCAAGATGTTGTTAGAGGTGTTTGCTGTCATGGTTATCTACATAAGGATTAAGAAAATATAAGTATCGTTGACATATTTAATTAGGCCTTTAATTAAATATGCTCCCACTATTTTACTCAAAACAAATGACCCTCATCATTTGATTCGGAAAATCCCGTTGGAAGATTTTCTAGTGGGTCGAGATCCATATTTCACTTCGTTCTAAGTCCGCGTAGGCGGATTACACAAAACTAGGTTATTTAGGTAGGAACTCCTTCCAATTGTATCTCATACAACTCTCGAAAATTTCAGTTGGGTGAATAACTCCTTATTCGAATCCATCATATGGATCATTCCCAACTCTTGCTTCTAAAACATATATGATATTATTATAATTAAGTTTGACCCATTGTCTTAGCAGTTGGATATTACAATTATCCCATCGCACCTTACTAATATAGAACATGCACCTCGCTTTGGCGAAACCTACATTATCCGATACTAGTCTTGATGAGTGCTAAAACTTGGAAAGCAAACATATATAATATCATCATAATTTGTTTAGTTAAGTTTGACCCATTGTTTTAGCAGTTGGATATTACAATTATCCCATCGCACCTTACTAATATAGAACATGCACCTCGCTTTGGCGAAACCTACATTATCCGATACTAGTCTTGATGAGTGCTAAAACTTGGAAAGCATAAACTTAATATTTTAGTTTGAGGGAATTGCAATTGTTATGATCTCACCGGCTTATTTATCATATAAATCGTCTCTCACATGCATCAACATACATTCACATGCATCAGCATACATACACAATGAAACAGTTATGGCCCCTAGTGCAATTGTTCTCCCAAGCCAATGAGAGAACCTAAGCTAACCTAATAACGATCTAAGCTTCTCCAAGCAAGATCTTCAAGGTTGTCCTCCTTTAGTATTGAATTCTTCTCTAAGCTTCTCCAAGCAAGATCTTCAAGGTTGTCCTCCTTTGATCTTGAATTCTTCTCTTTCTTCATAACATTGTCTTCTTCTCTTTCTTCACAGTATTACATTCCAGAAGAAACTCGTTTTACATACGAGGGTTTGAGATGAGAAAAGAAGTTACATTAAGAGATCAAAAGGAGAGGCACGACACGAGGTCGTATTTAAAAAACCCAAAACAAAATAAAGGATAACTAAGGCCATAACTGATCACCACAAGACAATAATAACAAACACATTATTATTATTAATTTTTAATTCCTTTAATTAATTAAAACCAAATCAAATTTCGGCGACCGATCACACTACGCAAAGTTAGCCGGGGGTTCCGCTGCCCGGTCAGCGGACGGTGGTTCCAAAACGCAGCGGAAATTAAAATTTCTCCTTTAGAGATCCTTACGAATGGTCATGATCAGTGATAGAATATTTACCTCTTGTGATGATCGAAACCTTTGGTGCAGATCTCTTGTGACGATCAAAACCTTTGATGCAGATCCACGAAGCGATCACGAACGTTGAACGATGACAACGTCTCTACTCAGTCCACACGAACGGGTTCCTTCAATCTCAGTGCTAGCTGGTATGAATGAAGGCTTTGAGTGAGAGAGAGAGAGTGAGAGAAAACGAAAATAATGCAACCGCCACTTATGCTTTTGCACAAGGGTTCTATTTATAGAACCACTTGTGTGGGCTTCAAGCTAAAAAGCCCACTTAAGTGTATTTTGGCCCATATCTTATAATAGGCCCAAAATCACTTAAGCCCATGGTACCTTACCATATTTCGTATTCTACTCAAGTACACCGTACCTTACGATGTTTTATAATTCACTTAAGGGCACCGTACCTTACGGTATTCCTTAGTTACTCTATCTCTCATCAATCCGTCCTTTGTGTGTGACCCTGTAGGTTTTCGTGACGTTGGCAATTATATTAAATTACGCATTTAACATAATAAACAGTGAGCGGTATCTAGCAACACATCACTGCTACCCAAGACACGAAAATGTCATGTGATCTGACAAAACCATATGTGATAATAATTATGTGTATAATTACCCTTTTGCCCTTATGTCTATATTGAACACAAGGCATAGACCGTGTCATCCTTGTTCAGTTCAATATTGGGCCCATAGACATTTATCCTGTTACGCAGGATGGGCAAATTCCATCTAGGACACTCATGTCCCTCAGCATGCTTTGTGGAGTATCCATCAACTGTCTTTATGGTTATCCCGTTACGGACAACGTTGGATCAGCAATAAAGCACTCGACCCTACATCTAGGATCCATAGTGGTTTCAGGTCGAAGAGTGGAATACACTATTATCACCATGAGATAACTTATGACACCTTGCATAACTTTCTATATAGTATTCTCATAGCGGGTCAATCCGGTATAAATATTACTCCTAATATTCATACCTATGTTTAAGACTTGATAACTCTTTATCCATGATCCATGAGATGTGATCATCAGTCTACAAACATAATAGTCTTAATGCTTTAATGTTATCCCACTTCACACTAAAGCTCGACTACAGATACTTTAAGAATAGTGTCCTTATGTTTAATGTGATCTCATGATTAAGTCATACTTGATACATTAAACAGACTAGCTATTCTAGGGACTTTATTAAACAAACATAATAAAGAAAAAACCTTTTATTATTAATAAATAATTCGATACAAGTACCAAAAGTATTGGCCTCTAGGGCTTACACCAACATTCGGATCCCCGGGTTGAATTTGGGGTTGCTTGTCCAGATGGTCAGTGATTTACCTGTGATGATGGTGATATATCCTCCGGTTCCATTTATTTCGGAATCCCCGAGTTGGATTTATGGTTACCTCAGTCCCTCAGATGGTTGTGATCAGTTCAGAGACCGGAATCCAGTACAGTTGATGTTCAGATGACTTGGAGGATGGCACTATGCATTGCATTCATACATCTGCATCATTCCCATTTTGCATTTATCCGCATCTAACTCATGTTTATCCATATGCAGGGGACATTCTTGATTGAGATCCTGGTTGAGAGACTTCTTTGTTCCAGATATGAGGACCGGCTTGAAAGCTGATGTTGTCTACAGTTTCTTTGATCCAGAGATTGGTGTGCTGAAAGATATGATAACACTGATTACACCTGACCATGTGGGGATATTCCGTGAGGCTTATGGTAGTATTCTGAAGATGGTTTTCAGGCTTACAGATGGGGATAGGAGCGCCATCCATACTTTTCTCCAGTTTTATGATCCTGGTTTGAGATGCTTTGTCTTCCCGAATTACTTGTTGGGACCTTTGATGGAGGACTATGCCGGTATCCTGGGTATTCAGATCAGAAACCAGATTCCTTTCTATGTCACTAAGGAAGAACCTGATGTTGGTGAGATCTCTTGTGCTCTTTATTTGAGCCCTGAAGTGACTAAGGGAGGTATGAAGGAGAAGGGAAAGTTGCTCGATTTTCATCTGAGTTTCTTGGAGGCTAAAGCCAAGGAGCATGCTGTTTTGGGTGATTGGAAGGCTGTCTGTGCTCTGCTTGCTGTGAGCATTTATGGAATCATCTTGTTCCCTAATCAGAAGAACTTTGTGGATATTAATGCCATCCGAGTGTTTGCTCAGAGGAATCCCATTCCCACCTTGGTTGGGGATGTCTATTACTCGGTCCATAATCGGAACGAGAAGCGGCGTGGGGGATTGGTTAGATGTTGTGCTCAACTGTTGTACAAATGGTTCATGGGATATTTGCCTTCCAAAGGTGCTTTTGTCTTTCTTGATCATACTGTCAAGTGGGCAATCAAGTTGATGGGTTTGCGAGCCAAGGACATAGCTTGGACTCACAATGGTGTGGCTGGACGAGATTTCATTTGCAGTTGTGGGAGTTTTCCCAATGTGCCTCTTATAGGAGTTCAAGGTTGTATTAATTACAACCCGGTGCTTCTTAAGAGACAAATGGGATTTGCTATGGAGGTTCCTCCTCTCGAGTGTGAGATTCGGGAGTCTTTTTACTTCCCTGCTGAGGGTAATTAGTCATCGTTGAGGCAAGTGTCTGGGGCATGGCGCCACATTCAGAGGAAAGGCAAGGTTCCTTTTGGCAGAGTTAACAACAGGTCTTTTCCTTCATTTGATGATTGGCTCAGAAAGAGGGTTGAGCTCACGCATCTACCATTTCCTGGGGGTGATCCTTGGTATCCGTTAATTGAGGGGCCACGTTCTTCTGTCAGTATGGAAGAGTTCCTTGAGATAAAAAGGGAGAGAGATCAACTGCGAGCAGAGAAGACTAAGTTGGAAATGAGTGTTGCTAGGATTCAAATGGCTAATCAGGAAGTCAAGGGGAAAGCAGAAGACCAGGCTAAGAGACATGCTCTGAAAGAGAAGCGCTTTGAGATAGACACCGCCTATTACTGCAAGATCAGCCAAGCGTTAGAGTCATCTACAAAGGAGCACGACATTACCAAGGAGAAGTTGGCTAGAGCTTTGAAAGTCATTGAAGATGAGAAGAAGAGACAAATCCTTGTGAAGACTCAGAGAGAAGCTAGAGCCAAAGTCCTTACCGCCGAGTGGGAAGCAAAGCTGAAAGTTAAGGAAGAAGAGCAAGCGAAGATTATGGCTGAGAGAGATCATTATCTTGCTGAGAGGGACCATTATTTCCGACAGATGAAGATTCATCAGAAAGAGGTGGGAAGACTTCAACAGGAGAACACTGAGCTCAGGTTCGCCGTGAAGTTTACTAGGATGGTTGATGATGCAGAGCCTTCTGGGGGACCTTCTTCAGTTTAGACTTTTGTTGCAGTTATTATCATGTGTTGGATTACCGTCAAGCATGTTGACGGAATTCACTTGCTTGTATTTTCTTTCTGATTCTGGAGAATTGTAAATTTGATTTGTATCAAATGTGATGTATGACTCTTGCACGTGTAGTGCACTTTTGATATACAGTGGTTATTGTCATCCAATGATTGATCTTCAAGCTTTATTTGCTTTCTGTGCGCACTCACATAACACACACATGGTCGGGTGATATCTTTTCTAAATCATAACTCTCTGTTTTGTATGGGAAAACCAGATGATTGATGTCAAAATGTTGCTGTCGGATTATTATCTGTCTCAATGAAACCAGGATCGAAAGACAGAGTGTTCCTCATATGAATAGACATTGCATTCACACATGAATCATAATAACTTGTCTTCTATTTTGCAGGTGTCGGTTTCTAACGTGTTTGATTGTTTCAGGAATCATTGCTCGCGCACGTAGAATCATTCCCTTGCACGTAGCTCGTCCGCACAGATACCCTACCAGGCGCAACAAATCCAAACTGATGGATCCACCCAACGCTGACATTCTCGAGCTGAAAGAGAAGATGGGAGAGTTGATCAACGTCATGCAAGGGTTCGCCTTAGGGCAGAAGGAACTTGTTGAGAAGGTGGAAAAGCTTGAGCGGGCTTCGGCTGCCAATAGTGGCAATAATCAAGAGGGTGTTTCCAACAATGGTCTTGGTGGTTCTAGGGATGGTGGTGATCCCAGAAGGAAGGCAGCTACTGTTGGAGTAGTGATCAACAATGGTGGAGGTTTTGGTTTCGCTGCAGGCGGAGGTCTAGGTCCTGTAGGCAACAATTTGAAGGATAATCAGTTTCCTCCTTTCTTTGGGGCCATGGAGGATAAAGAAGAAGATCAGTTCTCTGTGCTGAACGAGCAATTTGGTCAGTACGGTGTCCAACCGCCAAACAAAGAAATTCAGGTACTGGCAGAGAAGATCAGGGCTCTGGAAAGCCATACCTTTCCTGGGGCTATCAATATGACAAACATGGGGCTAGTTGAGGGGATTGTGATCCCACAAAAGTTTAAAGTGCCCACGTTTGATAAGTATAATGGGAGTTCTTGCCCGGAAACTCATCTCCAGGCCTTTGTCCGAAAAATATCTGCCTATACCATGGATCAGAAGCAATGGATGTACTTCTTCCAGGACAGCTTGTCTGGTGGGTCTCTGGAGTGGTATACCAAGTTGAGATCATCGGATATCAAGAGCTGGCAGGATTTGGGAGATGCTTTCTTTAAACAGTACCAATTCAATGCTGACATGGCTCCTAGCCGTACCCAGTTGCAGGGTATGTCTCAGAAGCCAAATGAAGGGTTTAAAGAGTATACACAAAGGTGGAGGGAGTTGGCTTCCAGAGTTCAACCACCGTTGGTGGATCGGGAGATGTCTGATTTGTTCATGGGTACCCTTCAGGGGACTTTTGCTGAGAGAATGGTGGGTTGTCCCGTCACTGGCTTTGTAGACATTGTGGTGGCAGGGGAGAGAATTGAAAGCTGGCTAAAAATGGGGAAGATACAGGGAAATGCTTCGTCATCAGGGTCGAAGAAGCCATTCAGGAACGGTCAGCGTAAGAAGGAGGGTGACACGAGTGTTGTGTATGCCCAGAGAGGACATGGTAGGGATCGTTACTACCAGCACACTGCTGCAGTAATAATTCCTGCTGATAATCAACCTGCACAACAACAACAACAACAGCACCAGCCACAGCAAAGACAGCCGTTTCAACAGAGAACACAACGGGCCGGGTATCAAGTAAGAGGAAGGATGACTGATCGTCAGTTTGATAGGCCACCCGTGACGTATGCCTTCTTGTTGAAGAAGTTGAAAGATCTGGGGTTGGTTCAGCTGAGAACATTGGCTCCGGTGAGACCAGACCAGAGGCCTGCAAGCTATGATGAGAATGCCAAGTGCGAATTCCATTCTAGTGCCCCTGGACACAATGTTGAGAATTGTAAAGCCTTCAAGCATGTGGTCCAAGACCTGGTGGACTCCAAGGCCATTAATTTCGCACCATCGCCAAATGTTAATGTTAATCCCATGCCGACGCATGGTCCGATGGGGGTGAATGCAATTTCTGAGGATGCATATCGCGTCTGTGCGGTGGGTGAAGAGATTGACAGTGATTGCGAGCTCGACTCGTGGATAAAACCGTCCGTACCAGGGATGGAGATCCAGAACTGGAAGGTCGAAAAGATCATCACTGTCACTCTACGTGAAGAGTAATATTTCTGTTTTTCAATTCTGTCTGCATGAAAACCATGCGTTTTGCCCGAAACGTAATGGTTCATTGTAAGGGCCACCTCATGTGTTTCATTTTGCAACATTTGCATCATTAATAAAAGGATGTTTTTTCACTAAAAGCGGCGTTCCCTGTTTTTCATTTATTTTTGCAGTTTAATAAAATAAATAAAAATGGCAATGTTTGTTTTCATTTTTCATCCTTTTAATTTGCTTCGTTCCGGTTCTAAAAGCAATGCATGAATCAACATTCATGCAGATACGATCATTCTCCGGATCTCATTGATAACAATCCTGTTACACCCTCATATGACTTCGACAATCCGATCTATCATGCCGAAGAAGAAGAAGAAGAGGATTGTGAACTGCCGGGGGAATTAGCCAGGTTGTTGAAGCAAGAGGAGAAGGTGATTCAACCGCACGAGGAGCAAGTCGAGATTGTGAATCTGGGTACCGAGGAGGTCAGAAAAGAAGTAAAGGTTGGGGCCGATTTGGAGGTGAATGTCAAGAGCAGAATGGTAGCCTTGTTGAAAGAGTATGTTGATATCTTCGCCTGGTCTTATCAGGATATGCCAGGGTTGGATACCGATATCGTTGTACACAGGTTGCCATTGAGAGAAGATTGTCCTCCAGTGAAGCAGAAGTTGCGCAGAACTCGACCCGAGATGGCCATGAAAATTAAAGAGGAAGTACAAAAGCAGTTGAATGCTGGTTTCCTAGCTGTCACTAATTATCCGCCTTGGGTCGCGAACATTGTGCCGGTACCAAAAAAGGATGGAAAGGTGAGGATGTGTGTGGACTACCGGGATTTGACTAGAGCTAGCCCGAAAGATGATTTCCCATTACCTCACATCGATGTGTTGGTAGACAATACAGCTCAATTCTCGGTGTTTTCCTTCATGAATGGCTTTTCTGGCTATAATCAAATTAAAATGTCGCCAGATGATATGGAGAAAACAACGTTCATCACACCGTGGGGCACTCTTTGTTATAAGGTGATGCCATTCGGTCTCAAGAATGCCGGTGCCACGTATCAAAGAGCTATGGTGACTTTGTTTCATGATATGATTCATCATGAGATCGAATGCTATGTTGATGACATGATAGCAAAGTCCCAAACAGAAGAGGGGCATCTGGCGGATCTGGCCAAGTTGTTTGACCAGTTGAGACAATTCAGACTGAGGTTGAATCTGAATAAGTGCACTTTCGGAGTGCGGTCCGGTAAGTTGTTGGGGTTTATTGTGAGTGGAAGAGGAATCGAGGTTGATCCTGCTAAAGTAAAAGCAATACAAGAAATGCCTGAACCGAGAACAGAGAAGGAGGTTCGTGGTTTCTTAGGTAGATTGAACTACATTTCACGGTTCATATCTCATCTAACAGCCACGTGTGAACCCATATTCAAGTTGTTGAGAAAAGATCAAACGGTCAGGTGGAATAATGATTTCCAAGCGGCATTTGAAAAGATAAAAGAATATTTGCAGGAGCCTCCGATTCTGATGCCTCCTGTGGAGGGATGACCGTTAATCCTGTACTTGACGGTCCTCAAGGGGTCTATGGGGTGTGTACTGGGGAAGCATGACGAGTCTGGTCGAAAAGAGCATGCAATTTACTATCTTAGCAAAAGGTTTACCGACTGTGAAACAAGATATTCACTGCTCGAGAAAACTTGTTGTGCTTTGGTATGGGCTGCTCGCCAACCAAGACAGTATATGCTGGTTCATACCACTTTGTTGATTTCCAAGATGGATCTGATCAAGTATATATTTGAGAAGCCAGCATTGACCGGACGGGTTGCGAGATGGCAAATGATTTTGACTGAATATGATATACAATATACCTCTTAAAAAGCAATCAAGGGGAGTGTATTGTCTGATTACCTCGCCCAACAACCCATTGAGGATTATCAACCGATGAAGTTTGAATTCCCTGATGAGGACATCATGTTTCTCAAATCGAAAGATTGTGAGGAACCGATCCCAGAGGAGGGGCCTGACCCTGAATCCGAATGGATTCTGATGTTTGATGGGGCCGTTAACGTGAATGGTAGCGGAGTTGGTGCTGTTTTGGTTACGCCGAAGGGATCCCACATTCCTTTTGCTGCCCGGCTAACGTTTGAGTGCACCAACAATGTGGCTGAATACGAAGCTTGTATCTTGGGTATCGAAGAGGCGATTGATTTGCGGATCAAAAACCTTGTTATCTATGGAGATTCAGCTTTGGTTGTGAACCAGGTTAACGGGAAATGGTGTACGCATCAATCTCACTTAATTCCATACCGGGACTATACGAGGAGATTGTTGACGTTTTTCACCAAGGTGGAATTGCACCATGTGCCAAGAGAAGAGAATCCTTTGGCAGATGCTTTGGCTACTCTTGCCGCTTTGATTAAGGTGCAGTGGTGGAATCAGTTCCCTAGTGTTGAGGTGGGACGACTGGATAGGCCGGCTTATGTGTTTGCTGTCGACACAACGCCTGATGATGAAAAGTCGTGGTATTATGATATCAAGCGCTATTTGGAAACCCAAGAGTATCCCGAGGGAACGTCTAAAAAGGACCGGAAAACTCTGAGGAGGTTGGCCATGGTATTCTATCTGAATAAGGATGGGGTTTTGTACAAGCGGAATTTCGATTGGGTTTTGCTTAGATGTGTCGATGACAAAGAAGCGAGCCAATTGATGAAAGAGGTGCACGAGGGGTCGTTTGGTACCCATGCCAGTGGGAATGCAATGGTGAAAAAATTGTTAAGGGCCGAATATTATTGGATGACAATGGAGGCTCAATGTTTCAACTTCGTGCGGAAATGTCATAAATGCCAGATTTATGCTGACAAGGTGCACATACCTCCAAACCCGTTGAGTTTGATGTCATCTCCGTGGCCGTTTGCTATGTGGGGTATTGATATGATTGGGAAGATCGAGCCTACGGCTTCGAATGGGCACCGGTTCATCTTAGTGGCTATTGACTACTTCAAAAGTGGGTGGAAGCGGCCTCTTATGCAAACGTAACGAAACAGGTTATTGCCAGGTTCCTCAAAAGAGACATCATTTGCAGATATGGGGTTCCTGAAAGAATCATTACTGATAATGGTTCTAATCTCAACAACAAGATGATGGCAGAACTGTGCCGGGAGTTCAAGATCGAGCATCACAATTCTTCTCCTTATCGTCCAAAGATGAACGGGGCGGTCGAGGCGGCTAATAAGAATATTAAGAAGATTGTGTAGAAAATGGTCGTGACCTATAAGGATTGGCACGAGATGTTGCCGTTTGCATTGCATGGGTATCGAACCTCGGTACGTACGTCTACTGGGGCAACGCCTTTCTCGCTTGTGTATGGGATGGAAGCCGTGTTACCGGTTGAGGTCCAAATTCCGTCGTTGAGAGTCCTGATGGATGTGAAATTGGAAGAGGCTGAATGGATAAGGAATCGGTATGAAGAGTTGAGCCTGATTGAGGAAAAGAGGCTGGCGGCCATTTGTCATGGGCAATTGTACCAGCAGCGAATGAAGCGTGCTTTTGACCGAAAGGTGCGACCTCGTGTGTACCATGTGGGAGATATGGTGTTGAAAAAGATCCTTCCTCCTCAGAACAATCGTCGGGGCAAGTGGACACCTAATTATGAAGGTCCATTCGTGGTCAAGAAGGTTTTCTCTGGCGGAGCCTTGTTGTTGGCGACCATGGATGGTGAGGATTTTCCATCCCCTGTGAATGCGGACGCAGTTAAAAAATACTTCGTATAAGAGACCCGCTGGACGAAAAGAATAAAATAGTCCAGGCAAAAATGGGCATCCCGGCGAACCAGAAAAAATGAAAAAGGTTCGGGAAAACATTAGGGATAAAAGGAAAAAACTGTACACCCGACAAGTCGAAAACCCCACAAGGGCGGCTTGGGCAAAAAAGGGTATCCCGGTGGACTGAAAACCCGAAAGGGCGGTCCAGGCAAAAGTAGGAATGAAACGAACAACTCGTCTAGCATGATCGTTTGTATTTTGGATATGACTCCTGGATAATCCCCGGCAGAGATCGATCGGAAGCGTCTTGTTCAGAAGGCAGAAAGCACGGAGAGTCTTGAGGACATATGGGTTGTAACCGGGTTGGAACTCGATAAGATTACGGGTTCACATTGCCATTAGGATAGATTTTCCTTTTGTGCGCAATTACCTCTTTTCAGGGATTGCTTCCGATGTATTGCTCAGTTACGAGCCACCTTTTTTCAATCAATAAAATGCATATTCAGTCAAATAATTTTGTTTTTATTTTCATTACCGCTTTGATTGCGAAAACATCCGTTTATTTTGATAAGAATCTTTGCATTTTAAGACATAGGGGTCCCTTCCAATGCATGTTTATAGGATTGAGAACTTGAAATCTTATTTGGAAGGTTGAGTGACCTGGGTGTTGGAATTCTGGCACGCCTGGGGCACGTTTTTATCTAACGATCTCTTTTGCAGGTGCTGTTAGATATCTTCACTCACTTGCAGGTTGTGATGTGAAGCTTTTTGACGAATGATTCCTTCGAGTCCAATCAGGGACAAGGAGTTAAAGAATGGTGTAGAGACGGCGACGGAATGGCGACGATCCTAGAGGATTAATCAAGAAGACTCTTCAAAGTCTGAGGACTGGAGAGTTGGCCCGAATCTGAGGAGATCGATTGTCTCGGAGTAGAGAGAAGTCGAGAATACAAGGTGATGAATCAAGAAGACTCTTCAAAGTTTGAAAGAATGGAAAATTGACACTGTTGGTTAGATGGTGAATGCCATTGTTCGGCGAGTCGACAGGTGTTCCGTATCAATTAGGCCGTATCTCCCCAGCAGGTTCGAGATCGGTATTTCTTCGGCAGCCAGGCCTGAAGGTTGTTGTTTCCCCTAGCAGGGTGAGATTGTTATTTCCCCAGTGGGTCTGAAGATTGTCGTTTCCCCAGCGGAGGTGTGCGTTGGTAGCTATTTCCCCAGCGAAGTCCCCAAGCGAATCGGATTCAGTGAAGGTCATCCTTGGTAGGGATTGTCCTTTCCCCAGCAGCGGTGTTATCCCCAGCAGGGTTGGAGATTGGAGAGATATCGAGTTCCTCAGCAGGGTTGCTCGTTGCGTCCCCTGAGGGGGATACTTTTTATACATTCATCATTTAGAAAAGCGTAGCATATTGCATAACTCATTGCGTAGCATTTCCATGGTTATGGAGCATTACACCATTGAAAAATTCAAACATATGCATTACAAGCATAAACTAGTCTCAAGTCGTGGTTACCGTTTGAGAATTGGTTTTGCTGATTGATGAGGATGTTACTCTGAGGAGTTTGGCATCTTGATTCTGAATCAACAGTATTCCCCAGTAGTGCGATATTGGAGGAAAATTCCGTCGTGCGGAGATGGAAGTTGGAAGATGTTACTCTGAGGAGTTTGACATCTTGATTCTGAATCAACAGTATTCCCCAGTAGTGCGATATTGGAGGAAGAATTTCTGTCGTGCGGAGATGGAAGTTGGAAGATGTTACTCTGAGGAGTTTAGCATCGTGACGTTGGATCAACGGTATTCCCCAGTAGTGCGATATTGGAGGAAGAATTTCTGTCGTATGGAGATGGATGTTGGAAGATGTTACTCTGAGGAGTTTAGCATCGTGACGTTGGATCAACGGTATTCCCCAGTAGTGCGATATTGGAGGAAGAATTTCTATCGTGCGGAGATGGAAGTTGGAAGATGTTACTCTGAGGAGTTTAGCATCGTGACGTTGGATCAACGGTATTCCCCAGTAGTGCGATATTGGAGGAAGAATTTCTGTCGTGCGGAGATGGAAGTTGGAAGATGTTACTCCGAGGAGTTCAGCATCGTGACGTTGGATCAACGGTATTCCCCAGTAGTGCGATATTGGAGGAAGAATTTCTGTCGGGCGGAGATGGAAATGAAAATCAAAGAAGTTTTGGGGTCCAAGAAAAAAAAAAGCAAAAAAAATCAAAAAAGTTCTGGGGTTCAAGGGAAAAAGAAATCAATCAATCAAAAAGTTTTGGGGTTCAAGAAAAGCAAAAAAAAAAGATGATAATCCCCAGCGGATGCGGCATTCAGGCCATGGTTATTCCTGTGTTACCATTTATTTTGGTATCCAGGTTAACATTCTTTTCGGTATTCAGGCCGACTCTCACCGTACCAGACGGATTCTTCTTTTAAGATCACCTCTGTGCCGATTCTGACAGGCATTGTTACTTAATTCCCAGCGGAACGTAAATTGTTCGTCTGTTTTTGTATTCAACCACTCTTCACCCTGATCATCTGAAAGCTGAGGCTGTTCATATCGACAGGTTCGCAGTGGATTGAATCGGGGCAGCTGTAACACCTCAAAATTTGCCCTCCTTTCTTGATACTAGTTTAACACATTGCATTTCATATTTTAGGGCATTAGGAATTTCATTTTTGCATATCATCTGAAAATAAGAAGGTCATCCTCCAGAGTCTTCTCAAAAGGTGGAGAGGTTACATGATTCAAGCCTGAGGGTTTCTATGGATTGATGATCAACCATCTGAGGGTTTGCTTTTCACCAGGGTTTCTTGACTCTTCTAAGGTCTTGAGCATCATCTTGTTTGCAAGGATATATTACCATCATCATGGTTATGACATCCTCAAGGGTTTCAGAGTTTTTTCTCAAGTTCCTTTGGATTAGGGTTTTGACCTCTGGTCAACCCTAATCAATGACTTTCTTCCAGCCAGGGTTTCTCAAGGAGATAAGGTATTTGCTGATGATGAGGATCACATGATCATTATATTGGGCTTATATGAGCTAGGGTTTCATTTCTGAGCCATTTCCCCAAGTGGTGGAGGTTCAAGCTGATCAGGGCATGTCAAGGTTATCTGAGGACCACAAAAAGTCAACTGTGCAAGAGCTGAGGGCTATGAGTTGGGGAGATGAATTTAAACACCTCAATCATGTTTAAAAGAGGTCCATTTGTCATTTTAAACATCTATCTTGAACATTTTGAAGTCATGGCAAAAGTTTCCAAAAATGGAAAATGACCTGTAATTCAAAGTTTCCAAAAATGGTAAGTTTTTAGTCCACATTCAACTTGACTTTTCAACATAAAAGAAGCTTCAAATGGATTTTTGGTGAACATGAAAGTTGAATATCTTTCTCTCCCCTTATCAAAAAGTCCTATTTCATGATCATCTGATGATTGGTTGAGAAGTTATGGCCAAATGATCACAAAGTGTACATGGAAGTTCAACATGGCATAACTTTTGATCCAAAACTCCAAATTGGTCCACTCTTTTTGCAAAATGCTTGTCTTGACCAATACTTTTCAAATGAAGCCTTTCCTTGAATGGAAGAAGCTCATAGGCTCACCTATTCACACATGTGCAAAATGGAGAGAAACTTCATAATTCAAATTTGGTTGATGCTACAAACAAAATACCACTTCCATGATGTTTATTAGTTGGTTTTAAGTGAAGTTGAAGCATAACATGGTATTGTTCACGT
Organism: Lathyrus oleraceus; assembly: GCF_024323335.1. Classification (NCBI taxonomy): domain Eukaryota; kingdom Viridiplantae; phylum Streptophyta; class Magnoliopsida; order Fabales; family Fabaceae; genus Lathyrus; species Lathyrus oleraceus. The sequence goes on from NC_066585.1 coordinate 160,489,169, forward strand.
GTGGATTGGCCATGCAAGTTCATTATTCATTTTTTGCAATTCATTTCAAAACTCACTAAGCATGATTAGCAAATGGTTAATTTGGATTAGCATTCTCATTAACACATGATATAAAAGCCAAACCCTAATAGATTTTGCTCATAACTAACTTTTGAGATCTAGAATTTTCATTTCCCTCCATTTTTCTCTCTCTTCAAAACTCAAATTTCTTCACACAAACACCAATTTTCTCTGCATATTCTTGCTTATCATGCATCATTGAGTAAGAATCCACCCTTGGTTTGAAGAATTCAGTCCAATTTGGAGCAGATTGAGTGCATGAACATCTTGATGGAAGCTTGAAATTCAGTTAGATCTAAGAGGTTTCAGTGGATTCTTTGTACACAAAGCTTCGAAGCAAGTGAAAGGAAGTTGATCTGGATCATTTGGAAGCTTGAGGACACGATTTCCACCACTGCCATTTCAAGTAAGTGAAAAATTCATCATCTTTTTTCTCCAATTACTTGCCATGATTGTGTAGATCTTGCATCCCTGAGCATGCTGATATGTTTGGATCTGAAAACGGATGAATATTGAGGTTGCTATGTTGAATTGAAGTTTTGCACATGATTATGTTTCTCTTCGATCTGGAAATGTTAGGGAGAATTAGGATTAATGAATAGGATATTCGAACTCTACGTTGCAAGAGCTTTCCAATGGTATATGGCACGTTGAATTCTGGAAAAAATTTCTTGGATCTCCGCCTGGTTGGCCGGAGAAGACGGCTGATTCCGCCGTCAGCCACCGTCTGTAACTGGTTAGGGTTTCATGCTCAAAACGCTGCGTTTGGCTTGAACGCTTTGGACCAAGAGCGCATGAGTTCGATCCCTGGTGTGTGTGTTTTTCAGAATTTCGCTTGTTATTTTCATTTACCTGGAGCGCGTGTGTTCGATTCCACGCTAATGCATGTTTCTGAATTTTGTTGTGAATTCTCATTTGCCTTCCATGCGTGGGTTCGAATCTGGCAGCATGCACATTTTGAATTTCATTCAAATTAATTGTTTCCCTCCAATTTCTTTTATTACTTCAATTACTTTAGTTGTTTTGTAAAAAACATTAAAAATTGAAAAATTATCCAATTTCACTCCAATTTTTTTTCACATGCTTGTTTTAATGTCTAGTAATTTTTGATATTATTTTCATGAATTGTTTGGTGCTGGATTTTTATTTTGAGATTTTTGATTGAACATGGTGTCAAATGGATATGTCATGATAAATGCTTTGTGAAATGCTCATCTTTAATCCAATTGATCTGAAATTTGGCATGCTTGATCCTCACATGTGGTATGGTTTTTGAGCTTTGGTTTGGGATTTTTATCATATGCTATCACTGTTTTGGACACATGGAGATGTAATGTGACAATTTGTGTCACATTTTTTGCCTTGCATTTGTGCATTTTTATTTATCTAGCATTTGAGCTCTTCTAGATCTAATTTTTAGCACATTGCTTGTTCATAACATGTGGAATTCACATAAAAAATTTCAAGACCATTGGATGTGTTTCTGTTTTGATTTGGATTTGCTAATTTGGATGTCCAACTTTGTGCACATTGTTTGCCTTTGCATAGCATGTTCCATTTGATACCTTTGCTTTGTGAATTGATTTTGGTCCTTTTGAAGACATATTATTGATTGTTTGAATGTGCATCATGTGAAAGGTTGACTTCTATTTTGACCATTTGGTTTGCTTTTGAACCTAGTCTTTGCACTAATGTTGTTGTACATAACTAATTGTGCTTTGTGTTTCAGGTTTGGACATTAGCCTTGATGATTGGTTTGGTCTCACTTTGTGAGATGCAAATGATATGAATTCTAACCTTTGATTGTTTTGTAGGTCAATTGATGTGATGAACTCATTTGAGTGCTTGCATTTGTGCCTTGCATTGAGTTGTAAATATTGGAAAGTTCCATTGTTTGTCTGTTGGTTTTCTGATTGAGATATTAACTGTTTAAGCTTTTGTACAGGTACATTAGTCGCTTGCTAGCTTTGCTTTTGCTTAAGCTTTGGAGTGTGGTTGATACACCACTGAGGTAGTTTAGCCTTCTTACTCCATGTAGTCTGGAAGCTCTGTCACCTTTTTGGCAGGCATTTTGGCTGAAGTCCTTCTTATGAGGCTCTGATTGTGTTTGTTTACATTTGTGCCAAAGACCTCCAAGTGAGGCATGTTACTTGATAAGTCCTCCTAAGTGAAGAGGAAATTGACAGATAGAAGGGATTAGCAATCAATCCCCTGTTATTCAGTGAGTCGTTCTTTATGCTCGCACTACGTGCTGATGCTCTAGAACATGTACCCAAGATCCTTGTATAGAGTCAGTCAAGTGGAATAGGGTCCCTATTTCTGGATCCCCACGCTTTCTTTGATTCAAGCTCACCCAGGCCAGGGTTAAGAGCATGAGGTCTCATCCTCATTACCATCTTTGATCAGCTTCACCCTAACTCTTAATGTTAGTGGTTAAGAGCTTCAGCATACCCCTACAGTTTTGGCTATTTTGTCGAGGTTGATATGACCCCTCTTGACTAAAGCCCAACCATTTGTCTGAGCCTCTTGCTTGTATATAGAGTGTGATTCTTGTTCACTTGTGTTGATGTTTATTTGTTGTTTAGGCTGACTTGCTTCCTGTGTGAGTTAGGTTCTGATTAGAGACCTCAACTTAGGGATATCTGATTGCATGACAACTTTTAGGCTCGAGTTTTAGTCTCCCTATTAGTTTGTTTGCTTCCCTGGTCTCTGGTTAGGAGAGTGTTTCTCCCCTGTTAAGGGGAACTACGTCGCCCTGATTCTCATACCAGATGAGATACGTAGGCAGGAGGTCGAGCGAGATCTCTCCGGGCACCTTTTTCTTTTTTGAGTCTGTGTGTGTCAACCTTTTTGTTTCTTTTGACGTCTCAGCGTCTCTTTGTGTTTGTGTGACAACTATTAGGCTCGAGTTCCAGACTCCCTATTAGTTTGTTGTTCACCCTTTTGTTTTTTTGTGTGTGTTCAACCTTTTGTTTCTTTTGACGTCTCAGCGTCTCTTTGTGTGTGTGTGACAACTATTAGGCTCGAGTTCCAGACTCCCTATTAGTTTGTCAATCTGATAACCTTTTTCTTTGGTGTTCGCTGGTTAGCGTGTGCTATCTGTTTGGAGTCGGATGTAAGTCCATGTATTGGCATTCTGTTTCCTTGTTTTGTTATTGTTTGGAGTCGGATATAAGTCCATGTATTGGCATTCTGTTTTCTTGTTTGTTCTGGTTTGGAGTTGGATATAAGTCCATGTATTGGCATTCTGTTTCCTTGTTTGTGTTGTTTGTTAGGAGTCGGATATAAGTCCATGTATTGGCATTCTGTTTCCTTTTGAGTGTTTCTTTTGACGTCTCAACGTCTCTTTTCGGTGTTTTTATTCGGCGTGCGTTAGCCGAGCTATGAGTGCTCTGATTCTTACTCTGGATAGAGAAGATACGTATGCATAGGATGCGATGTCCTAGCGAGCATGTTCCCCATTTCCCCGAACTACGTTGACTCTGATGTTTGTTTCTGACAAACTACGTAGGCCCAGGATGCGACATCCTGCCGAGTCCCCTTCCTCCATCTTCTTTCACCTGTTTATTATTCCAGTGTGTGCAATTTCTTTGAGCAGTTTATCAGCAACCTTATTCTATTCTTTTGAGCGTGGATCCCGTCGAGTACGGCGGACGTGAGGGGTGCTAATACCTTCCCCTTGCGTAACTGACTCTCGTACCTTGCAATCTCTGGTCGTAAGACTGTTCCTTTTCCCTTTCTTAGGTTAGTCCTGCGCTTCCTTTTCGTCATAGGATGAATAGCGTCGGTGGCGGCTCTGTAAACTATTTTTTTTTCGCCAGTTGTTTTTCGCGTTGCGACAATGATCATAAACCAAGTGAATCAATTAAAAGTCAATTAAAAATGAAAATTAATTCTAAAGATGAAAATCTATCTAAACATGAATTAAGATCAAACTAATCAAATGGGAAATTCACAACCCAAATTACAACTTGAATTCTAACCCACATGGACATGAAAAATCATCATACAATAGTCTGATTGAATGAAAATTAACCTAATGTCTAATCATGGTAAAATCAAACATTAACCATATTAATCAAAACAAAATCAGCAAACAGAATTAAACCTAATGACTAATTATTCTAATCATGGCATGGTTAAACAACTACTGAATTAAGTCTAACAATTCTAAAATCAATATTAACCTAATTTCTAACCAAATTATCTTAATCCCTAATTAACCCTAATTCACCAAAAACTATGTTATTCTAATTAACAAAAATCAAGAAAAAAAATCAGCAACATGATTAATCAACAAAAAGATTAACATAGATTAAATAAATTAAAGAAAAGATTAATGGATGTGTTGTACCCCAAAAGTTGCCCTCCCATTTTCTTCATATTTCCATCTAACTAGTTGACTAGGTTTCAATTGCATACATTAGTAACTCATGCATAAGCACCATTCATTACTGTGGATTTTAAGTGTTTGACTTGAAGGGCTTTGGTTTGCATGTATAATAACTGGAAATGCTTGGTTTGGACTTGCACCAAGGCGCAGAGGCCTCCAAAATCCTAAGTGATCTCAGCGTGTCACACTCAACCTCTTGTGCTTGGTCCATTCATAATCCAAGTCCTTGGTCTCATAATTTTTATCCACTTTCGTCATTCACATGATCTTTGTCATGCCACTATTGCTCGGTCCATAGGTTCACGTTTCCCGCTTCCATGTGTCAGTTATAGATCTTGGGTTTGAGTTTTTGGTCATGTTCATGTATTGAGTCAATCCATTTTCATTCAATTGACCAATCTCTTTCATTGTTATCCCCTAAAATATTCATTACATGCAAAAAAAAAGGTGCAAAAAAGGTGTAGCACAGTGCAAAAAGTCATTTTTGGAAGTTTTAACTCTATGAGTCGACTCATGACTCGACACAAAACCCTCGGGTCCGAGCAGGTCGACCCACAGGTTGACTCAATTTTGGGAAACTTGAGTGAGTCGACTCACTCACTCCTCACGTCGACTAATTCTCCTTCTTTCTTGAACCTTGCCCTTTCGAGTCCGAACAGGTTGACTCCCAAGTCGACTCAATTCTGGGAAATCCCGATTGAGTCGAATTATTCACTCCTTGTGTCGACTCATTTCTAGTTTTCCTTTGAATCATTTCACTGCGGGTCCGAACAGGTCGACCCCCAGGTCAACTCAACCATGGGAAAAACTCTGTTTGAGTCGACTCATTCCCTATTTGAGTCGACTCATAGCTTGTTTTGCAGGAAATTTTGCACTGCTGTGAGAATGTAACTTTTGGGTTGAAGCATGATCTCCCATCATTGAAGATATCCAAAGCTTGCAATTCACGACAAGTATACACCTGCATAAACACCGGAAAAACCGTGAGCACTCAACAATACTACAAGGTTTGGTACTTCATCAAACTTCAACCAAGCACATTTTGAATACAGTAAATCTGCAGCAAAACAAGTGCAGAAAAATTGACAAACTATTGAACCTGCACAAACATAACCAAAATCTCAGGTTTCACAACATAACCACACAATTGGTAACCTTCAGCTGCAAGTTACCCACACCTAAATCAAACAAATAGCATGTCATTAGCTAACATCCAAGCCTAATTTCATTCAAATTTTCACCTGCACTAGCCAGTCATAAAAAACCATTTGAACACATTCCCTTAAGTTAACCAATTAACTAACTTCCAACTCAGTGAGTTAACTACCTAAACTCACTGAGTTCATCCTAACTAACTCCTAAGCTAACTCCAAACCTGTCAATAACTAACTCCAAGCCACATTAATCCCAAGTCTAATCACTATAAATTCTCATCTTCATCATCCTTTGAAGTCTTCTCAACTCTCTACACTCTCTACACTTTTTACAATCATCAATTCTCTGAGATCACCCTCACACTCAAAGCTCAATTTCCAAAACTCCATCGAAGCTTCATATTGAAGCTTCAAGAAGAGTGAGCTCAACCTCATCACACTATAATATTTTCGAAGAAGAAGAGTTGGAAGACAAGTTAATCGGAAGGAGGCGAAAGCAATACTGTACCGGTTTATACAAGTGATTTTCCGTCTTCATCTTCTCCGGTAAACACTCGCTGGAGCAAATCTCAGCTTGGGAGGTAGGTCCAGTTTTCACCATTTCATTGCATTTAGTTGCTATGTTGAACCTTGCACCATGTTGTTACAAACCCCTATCATGAGGAGCTCTGAATCTTGTTCATGGAGGAGTATTTTAGATCTGAGTTTTTTTAGGGATTCTTGAGGATTTGGTCTCATACATTGAATTTAGGCAAGGAATTAGAGAGTTTGGAGTTTAGATTCTTGTTCAGGAGATAAAGACGAAGGTGGAGGTGGTTCCGATGTCTATTTCTGGTAGCCACCGCCCCCGAAAGCGATTTCCGACGCGGGGGCCCTCGGTGGAGCTCCGGCACCGGCGGTCTGAGCTGCCATGGAGAAAAGAGCGCGCATGTACATTCAAATTTCTTCAAATTTCTTCCAAACACACAGCTCCCAATCTCTGGGCTCATTTCTGTTTGGGCTTGTCACACTCCAAGCCCAATGCAGTACCCTCTCACTCCAATTTTTCTGCTACACCCCCTGGCTGAAAAGAACTTGTTCAACATTGGGCTTTGGCAACTGAAGCCCATGCATTTGGACCCTGGTGTGCCCTCTTTTTCCTGCATGCATACAAATCAGGCATGCACCCCCTGTTTTGCAAAGGCCCTCCTATTTTTTTTGTTTTTTTTTTGTTTTCATTTGTTTTGTTAATAAAACAATTTTGATTGTTAGAATTTAGGTTAATTGGACCAATTAGGAGTACAAATAAAATTTTCATAATTAGAATTGTAGATTCAAGAACCATTAAAATTGTCAAAAGACCATTTTACCCTTTAGGGGTAATTTTGGACATTTTTCTCTATAATCACATGCTCCTTCAGGGATAGAATGTAACTTAGAATTTTAATCCAAAGTCTCAACATTAACATGTTCCCTTAGGATTTTTCCAACATAGATTTTGACTAACTATAACATGCTCCCTTAGGATTTCTAACATAGAATTTGCAATTAACCATGATATGATCCCTTAGGATAGTCCAATTCCACGTTAACCATTAGATTGTGTGCTAACCTAGTTTCTACAATCAAATCAAACCCATGATTAAATTGATCAAAAGCAATTTTGATTAATTAAATCCTTTGAACTTGTATAATCCCACAATCTAATTTGAGTGACCAAAAGACCCTTGGTCACTTAATAAGACTTTTCTTCTAAGCTGTGGAGCTCGAAACCTCAAGTCAGATTCTCAGTCAAGGCATCCTCAGTCACACAAAGCAGCGGATTACACAAATGCTTCAAAGGTGGCAACTGCAAAGGCTTGTTGAATCAAAGTTAGAGTTGTGTGGCATGAGCCTTAAGTAATAGAGAATGAGTGGAACTGGAGAATTCCTACCCCCATTCTGAGTATCTTTGGGTATGGGACGAATGACCCAGCGCTCATCGTATTCACCTTTATTCATAGACTTTATCAAAATTCTAACCATACGATTGGCAAGTATCTCTCCCTTCATAAAGCATCAACATAACAAGGACTACATCAACAACTTATCAATCATGAATCAAGTTGTACGACACGAGCCTTAAGCAATGGAGAAGGAATGGGACTGGAGAATTCCTACTCCCATTCTGAGTATCTTTGGGTATGGGACAAATGACCCAACGCTCATCGTATTCACCTCTATTCATAGATTTTAGTGCAATTCGAATCAAACGATTGATTAGGTCTTCAATACAAGAAACAATGACAAATATTCTTCTCTCTCCACTTGAAAGTTAAGACAAGAATTACATGCCACGAACCTTATGTGGTAAAGAAGAATGAGACTGGAGCTTTCCTACACTCATTCTGGATATCTTTGGGTGCGAGACGTTTGGCTCATTGCTTATCGTATCCGCCTTTACTCATAGACTTTAGTGTGATTCTTATTCTACAACTATCAAGTCTACTCATTCTCCATTCTAATAATTTCCATTCCATCATTCTATTATTCCTTCTTTTTCCTCCCCAATCACCTTGCTTTCAGCCCTAGTGGGTTGAACTACGAAAGCTCTGATTTCCTTATTGCACTATAAGGATACGTAGGCAGGAGAATTCAGATTCTTCGCGAGCTATCTTATTTATCAAGCCACCTTATATATTGCTACCCTATTTATCAATTAATAATTCTCCGTTCATTCAATCTATACCACCTTTTGAGATCAATTATACTTCTCCTTGGACTCCTTGTCTATCCTTTAAGGACGTCTTAATGACATTCCATCTCCTCAATCGAGAGTTGTTTGGGGGCCATGCCCAAACATTTAATTCAGTCCTTTGTTTTTGGCTTTACCCTACAGTGGCGGTCTTACTAGCCCACATATTAGTAAATGCCTACCTTGCTCTTTGATTCAGAGAATATCTCCTTCTTGGATCCAAGATACTATTCTTATTTGATCTCGAACTGTTTGTTTCCCCAACAAGTGATACTATTTTCTGTACTGCCATACTGCAATCATTCCTTGAATTGGTGTTTGCCTTGTGAGCCCCCGTTGCTTAGACAAATGTCTCTCTTTCTTTTCTTGTGGTTCCGAACTACAATTGCTCTGACTTTCTCATTGCACGATAAGAATACATAGGCACGAGGATGCGAATCCTTGGAGAGAATACTTCTAATTATTCCTCCTTCGCCTTAGGGCATCATTCATGCCTTTCATTACTCATTATCTACCTTCGATCATAAATCATTCACCCAGTGACATATTATTCCTTTGACATCGAAGTACACTTTCCTTGGAATTCCATATACATCCTTTTAGGACACCTAATGTAGTCCTCCTTTATACCTAGAGTTGTTTGGGCTACAACCTCAAACATCTAATTTCTTCCTTTTTTGGCTAAACACCTTATAGTGGCGGCCTGCTGGTCCACGTATTAGTTAAAGTTATTTCCCTCTATGGTATGAATCTCATTTCTTTTATGGATTCCAAGACACTTTCACCTTTCGATTTCAAACAATACTTCTTCAGTCACTTAGCACCAAATATCCAATTTCGTGACTTCGGTCACTTCATTCCATTCATTTCCACGATACACTCATATTCTACCTTCCTTCACTCCATGTGATATACCAGTTATTTGAGCCAAATACATTACCTCTTTGTGCTCCTTCTTGCGTCACCTTGTGAACCAAGAGATGTTTGGGATTGTGCCCAAACATCTATTTCTTCGTATTTTCTGCTTTACCTTATAGCGACGGTCCTACTAGCCCGCGTATTGGTAGTAGCCACCTTGCTCTTGGGTTCATCTTTTCACCCTTGTTGGAGTTCATAACATCGTTCTTTGGTTCAAACCATACTTTGATCACTATTCTTTTCATCTCTCACTTCTTGTTCCTTGAACTACGAAGCTCTGAATTCCTCATTGCACTATGAGGATACGTAGGCATGAAGGCCCCAATCCTCACTGAGCACTTTATCTATTTCCTCCCTTTTCCCATTCTTTTGCGAGTAATCTTAGATAACACCTATTCGAGCGAGAATAATCAACATGGTTCCCATGGACTACCATGGATGTTTAGGGTGCTAATACCTTCCCCTTGCAAATCAATCTTACTGAAAACATGAGCTCCGACCAACTGGTCCATCAAATCATCAATCCTCGACAATGGATACCGATTCTTGATAGTCACCTTATTCAACTGCCGATAATCGACACACAACCTCATCGTACCTTCTTTCTTCTTCACTAACAATACTGGTGCACCCCAAGGAGAAACACTTGGACGCACAAACTTCTTCTCAAGCAATTCTTCAAGTTGCTTCTTCAATTCAACTAATTCAGTTGCCGACATTCTATAAGGAGACATCGACACTGGACTCGTACCTGGTACTAAGTCAATGGCAAATTCGACTTCCCGTTCTGGAGGTAATTCACTTACATCCTCCGGAAACACATCTTGAAATTCACAGACAACAGGCAAATCTACACCCACCACTTTCTTATCCGCTTGCAGAGACGCAAATAAAGCGAATATCTGAGCTTCATCTTTCACAAAATCCCCCACCTGCTTAGCAGATAGAAATCTTGCCTCATCATTCTCCCCAACTTCAGAAAACCGCACCGTCTTCCTATAGCAGTTGATAAACACGCCATAGAATTCTAGCCAATTCATTCCCAGAATAATATCCATTTGGTGCAAGGGTAAGCACACCAAATCAACCACGAACTCTCTCTCAAAGATCGTCAAATGACAACCTCGACAGACAACAGAAGTCTTCACAGAACCATTAGCAGGAGTATCTATCACCATACTTCCGCCTAGGGACGACATAATCACACCAATCCTGGTCGCACACTCATACGAAATAAACGAATGGGTAGCACCAGTGTCAACAATAGCAAGCAATTCAACATTATTAATCAAGCAAGTACCTTTAATCAGATTATCTTCTTTAGGAGCTTCAGCCCCACTCAGAGCAAACACCCTACCAGTAGTATGAGCTGCAGTAGCCGCCTTCTTCGGTTTCGAGCACTGCGAACTGATATGGCCTTTCTCGCCACAATTAAAACATGTCGGACCAGCATCCTTACATTCCGTAACTCTATGACCAGCCTGACCGCATCGGAAACATCTCAGCACTTTCTTGGTACAGCTATCAGCACGGTGGCCTGGCTCGCCACACTTGAAACATTTACCAGCTATGGGAGATCCTCCCCCACTTGGCTTCTTCGCATCTACCACTTTCTGCTTACCTTTACCATTCGGAGATGCATAAGGACTACCACGATCCTTATTCTTCTTCTCACTAAGACTCTTGTAATGAGCAGTCCTAGCCTTGCTATCTTCATCAAATATCCTGCACTTATTAACCAGCGTAGGAAACCTACGAATCTCCTGGTAACCAATGCCTTGTTTGATCTCGGGACGCAACCCGTTCTCAAACTTGACACACTTGGATTCCTCAGCATCAGCACCATTATAATGAGGACAATACTGCACCAGCTCCTCAAACTTCGAAGCGTAATCAGCAACAGACATGTTACCCTGCTTCAGTTCTAGAAATTCCATCTCCTTCTTACATCGCACATCGGCAGGAAAATATTTCTCCAGAAAGACCGTCTTGAACCTTTCCCAAGTCATCTCAGCACCTGGTACTTCAATTCTCTGGCGAGTGTTATCCCACCAGTTTTCAGCCTCTTCAGATAACATATGCGTACCAAACTGCACCTTCTGTGCTTCAGTACACGTCATCACCCGGAAAATCTTCTCAATTTCCCTCAGCCAAATCTGAGCACCATCTGGATCATAGCGCCCTTTGAATGTAGGAGGGTTATTCTTCAGAAACCTTCCCAAATTCCTAAACTCGTCGACCGGCGGATTCTGCTGCGCCTGTATAGCCTGCGCCATAGCAGCCAAAGCCTCAGCAATCGCATGGTCATTTTCTCCAGCCATACTCTGCACGACACAACTACAACCGTTAAACATCGACAGTGTCATTTACACTAATCGACCAACAGGGAAAACATCACATTATGACTCGACTGGACTGACCATGCTCTGATACCACTAATGTAACACCCTTCTACCCAAACGACATATTTAAATAGATTATCAGAGTACAACATGTAGAAGAGTTTACATTTCTTACAACATAACACTTATCGCATCACAACATAAAACATATATTTTTTTTTTTATTTTATTAAAACTTCGCAGCGGACAACAACACAAATATTATCATTCATCATATAACAATTCATAATAATGTTTCAACATTATCTCAACAAAGCATCTCAACATATTAGTCATCATAAACAACGTAAATAATAACCAATTATCTATCGAATCCCATAACCCCGGTGTCACATGACCAGAGCATTTGACTCGACTCTGTAGAATAACTCTACACTTATTCTTCAAACCTCAACAATAGCTACTCCTCTTTATCTGCACATTGCTCATCATAGATGAACATAAACACATGCAGAAGGGGTGAGAATTACATTATTAAATAATAATATAACGACAGAAATATAAACATAAATATATTTCACATATGCCAACACAGCTCATCATAATCATCATAATCAACATACTCATGAACATCAACAAAACAACATATCAAATGCAATGCACACACCCATGCATGACTCAACACGACTCGGTATACCCATTTTGTGACCAACTACAGGATCACCACTCCCAGATTCATCACCATAGAATCCGAGTTCCCCGCAAGGAACCAAGCCTCTCAACAAGCCCGGAGTCAACAACATCATTGGAACTCAGTCCGTTCATCACTAGGCATCGGCCTTTCATGAATGCATGCACACCAAGCATGCATCATAATCAACATAGCAACAACAGCATCATATAGTCATGTTATCATCATCATTAACACATTCTATCACAAAAGCATATCACATCATGCCACATAATCAAACACAGTATTAGCACACTCTACTAATATCTATACCACTCAAAGCAACGGGAAATGATCCCTCGTATACCATGCATCAGCTAAGTTACCTCGCTCAGCCTAAACAACCAAAAACTGCACAACAACAGCCCAGGAAAGACCACAAGTCTGCCCATACGCGTATTGCCTATGCCCATACGCGTATTGCCCACGCCTGACCAAATCCATACGCGTATTGCCCATGTCCATACGCGTATGCTACGCGTATCACATTCCCATACGCGTACCAACAGAGACCAAAACACGTTCAAAACATCATCTTCCTCATCCATACGCGTATTGCCTAGTGCCATACGCGTACCAGCAATCTCATACGCGTATTGCCTAGTGCCATACGCGTATGACCAGAAACCAGATTTCCAGATCTGCAATGGCTTTCTCTGCTACGAGATTTATCCAAATTCATCCTTCCACAGTCCAATTTTCACACAAAATCACTCATATCATCTAATACAAATAGTCCCCTATTCAATTTCACAAATCCTAACATCATTGCATATAATTTCTACGAATTCCTTCGATTAAAATCCCAATTTCGTTCATTCAATATTTCACCATTTTCAGCATATTATTGTTTAATAAGGTTCAGACCCCTTACCTCTTTGGATTGAAGGAAGCTCTGAGCAATCTTTGGCCTTTTCCTCTTCCTTCTTTTTCTCTTCAGCGTTTCTCCCCCTTTCTCTGACTCTGAGGCAAAACACGTGAAACAACCTGAGTCCTCACTTTGGCCTCTTTTATCCAATTTCCACTTTTACCCTTCCACTCTTCATATTCCATTTATTTTATTTATTTAATTATTATTAAAATAAATAACATCTATAATAATAATAAAAATAATCCAATAATTCAACTTTATTTAATTAAATTAATAAAATAATATTAACTCAATTAAATAATTCTCTTATTTTAATCGGGGTGTTACATCCACCACCGTTCATACCTATCATGGAACCACCACCACAGCCCATTTCCACTCCATGTGTAAACAGTCCAAGGAATACTGCTCAGTTTTCCAACCACACGGGAAGGCAAGCCGAGATGAAAACGGGAACTCTTAATTTACTATATGGAAGTCCATTCACCGGAATGGACCATGAAGATCCCTTTGCTTTTCTCACAAAATTTTACGAGATATCATTGGCGGCCGGAGTGGATCAAGCTCAAGAGTTACCGTTGTTCAGAAGATTATTTCCCCACGCTTTGCTCGGCAAAGCAAAAGATTGGTACTTAGATCAAACACCAACCGTCATGACAGACTGGAACGTGTTGGAAGAGAAGTTCATCGAAAGATTTTTCTCCCATAACCGGTTCATGGAATCCAAGACGGCCATCTCAGTGTTTTCACAAGGAATCAATGAATCATTAAATGAGGCGTGGGAAAGATTCAAATCCATGCTTCGGAAGTGTAAAGGGCATGGATTTGATGAATTGACTCAAATCCATATTTTCAAAAATGGACTTCAACCAAATTGCAAGACGTTGTTGGATGCTACCTCGGGTGGGTCTTTATTGTCTAAAAGCGCCGAAGAAGCTACAAATATTATAAATCAAATGGCTCTAAATGATCTTCAGAGTCAAAGTAGAGGCAACTCTTTGAAGAAGCCGGGAGTGCTTGAACTTGGGATGAACGATGCCATCCTTGCCCAAAACAAACTCATCTCACAACAAGTGGAACTCTTAACGCAGCAAATAAAAGAGTTGAGAGAACCTTCAAAAGCTAAACAAATATCTTGTTGTGAGCTTTGCAAAGGTGAGCATGACACCGGATTTTGTCCACCTCCCGGGTTCGAAGAAGTAAACTACATGGCAAACCAACGAGACTACCAACCGAGACAACAACAACAACAACCTTATCAACCACACCCTCAAAATCAACAACAACATTTCCAAGGGAATCAAGGGTTCCAACCTAGGAGTAACTATTACCATAACCAAGGTTATGGAGGTGGTTCTTCTAGCCGTCAAAACCCTCCCCAAAATCCTTATCAACCTCAACAACCGCCGGTCGTAACTTCTAAGTTGGAAGAGACATTGACACAATTTATGCAAATGTCAATGGCTAATCAAAAGAGCAACGACGCGGCTATAAAAAATCTCGAGACTCAAGTTGGGAAACTTGCTAAGCAACTCGCGGAACAACAACCCGGTCCTTCTTTTTCGGCGAACACGCAAACAAATCCTAAGGAACATTGTAAAGCGATCACGACAAGAAGTGGGAGGGAGTTGACTAGTGAGAATAAAAAAAGAGATGAGAGTGAACAAAGAGAGAAAAAAGAAGAAAATGAGGAGGAAATATTGGAGGACCATATTGATGGTGAAATGGGGGAGTGGAGTGAGGAGGAAGAAGTTGAAAAGAACGAAAAGAATGGTGAAGTTGAAAAGAAAGAAAGTGTGAAAATTGAGAAAAATAAAAGTGATGAAGTAATGGTGGAGGAAGTGAAAAAGAAAAGAGCAAGAAGTTCTAGAGTTGCTAAAGGAAAGGAGGTAGTGAGCGCTACTCCAATCCAAAACCTTCGTTATCCACATGCTCCGTCCAAACGGGAGAATGAACGGCATTACGCCCGGTTCATGGATATTTTTAAACAATTGCAAATCAACATTCCGTTTGCCGAAGCCTTGGAGCAAATGCCCAAGTATGCCAAATTTATGAAGGACATACTTACAAAAAAGCGGAGGTATACGGAACCGGAGACCATTGTCCTAGATGCGAGCTGTAGTGCAATCATTCAAAGGATGCTTCCGAAAAAAGAGGTTGATCCAGGACGAGTTACTTTGCCGGTAAAAATTGGTGATATCTATGTCGAGAAAGGACTAATTGATTTGGGGTCAAGCATTAATCTTATACCTTTGTCTATTATAAAGAGGCTTGGCAACATTGAAATTAAGTCCATCCGGATGACGTTGCAATTGGCAGATAAGTCGACTACCCATCCTCATGGCGTAGCCCAAGATGTTTTGGTTAAAGTCGACAAATTCTTTTTCCCGGTCGATTTTATTGTTATTGATATGGAAAAAGATGATGATGCTCCGCTCATCCTGGGCCGACCGTTCATGAAAACCGCGCGCATGATGATAGACGTTGATGACGGTTTGATGAAGGTGAGAGTCCAAAATGAAGAAGTTACATTCGATCTATTCGAAGCAATGAAGCATTCAAAAGATAGAAGTGATAGCTTTCGCATCGATGTGATCGAAGAGGCAATTTTGGAGGTTTCTAAGCATATTCATGAGATTTCTCCTATGGAGTTAGCTCTTGACGACTCATTTGAAGTTTTCACAGCTGAAGAAGAGCAAGCTCTTGATGAATGCTTAAGGGAACTTGATGGTTTAAACGAACTACAACCGTGGGAAATTGAGGAGGAAGACTTGAAGAAGGAGGTTAATGACGAAAAAGCGCCTATTGAATTGAAAATATTACCTTCTACTTTGAAGTATGTATTCCTAGATGAGACCGAAGCAAAGCCGGTCATCATAAGCAACCTTTTGTCAAATGATGAAGAAGCCCGTTTGATCAATGTGCTAAAAAAAATCAAGAAGCCATGGGTTGGACTCTTTCCGATATAAAAGGAATTAGTCCTTCCTATTGCATGCACAAGATCTTGATGGAAGAGGATTTTAAGCCGGTAGCTCAACCACAACGCCGCTTAAATCCTACTATGAAGGAGGTTGTTAGAAAGGAAGTTGTCAAGTTGTTGGATGCGGGAATGATTTACCCGATTTCGGATAGTCCATGGGTTAGTCCTGTGCATGTGATTCCGAAGAAAGGTGGAATTACCGTTATCCGAAATGACAAGGATGAGTTGATCCCTACTAAAGTTGCAACGGGGTGGCGAATGTGTATTGATTATAGGCGGTTGAATACCGCAACTCGAAAAGATCATTTTCCACTCCCGTTCATGGATCAAATGCTCGAAAGACTCTCGGGGCAACAATACTATTGTTTCTTGGATGGCTATTCCGGGTATAACCAAATTGCGGTTGACCCGGCCGATCATGAAAAGTTGGCTTTCACATGTCCGTTTGGAGTTTTCGCATACCGAAAAATGCCCTTTGGGTTGTGCAATGCACTGGCGACTTTCCAAAGATGTGTGCAAGCCATTTTTGCCGACCTTATCGAGAAAACAATGGAAGTCTTCATGGATGACTTCTCGGTATTTGGTGGTTCCTTTAGTCTATGCTTGGCAAACTTGAAAACGGTGCTTGAAAGATGTGTGAAGACCAATCTTGTGCTTAATTGGGAGAAGTGCCACTTCATGGTGACCGAGGGGATAGTGCTTGGCCATAAAGTCTCTTCAAGAGGGCTTGAAGTTGATCGTGCTAAGGTTGAAGTGATTGAAAAGTTACCTCCTCCGGTGAATGTGAAGGGAATCCGAAGCATTTTGGGGCACGCCGGGTTCTATCGGCGCTTTATCAAAGACTTCTCAAAGGTAGCTAAGCCTTTGAGTAATTTGCTAGCTAAGGACCAGGTATTTCTCTTAACCGATGAATGTTTGCAAGCTTTTGAAACTTTGAAAGAAAAATTGGTTACCGCTCCAATTATAGTCGCTCCAAATTGGAATTTAAATTTTGAGCTAATGTGTGATGCGAGCAACTATGCAATCGGAGCGGTATTAGGCCAAAGAAAAGAGAAAAATTTTCATGCGATACATTACGCAAGTAAAGTTCTTAATGAGGCTCAAATTAACTATGCCACCACTGAAAAAGAATTACTTGCGATAGTGTATGCGCTTGAAAAGTTTAGGTCTTATCTTATAGGGTCTAAAGTCGTAGTGTATACCGACCACTCGGCGATTAAATATTTTCTCACCAAACCGGATCCGAAGCAAAGGCTCATCCGTTGGATCCTCTTGTTGCAAGAATTTGATGTTGAAATTAAAGACAAGAAAGGATCGGAAAATTTGGTGGCGGATCATTTATCTCGCTTAGTTAATGTGGAGGTTACCGATTCAGAGAAGGAAATCCGGGAAGAGTTTCCTGATGAAAAACTTTTCAAAATTCAAGTTAGGCCGTGGTTTGCAGACTTTGCGAACCACAAGGCTAGTGGTTTTGTGCCTCCCGACCTAACTTCGAACCAAAAAAGGAAGTTTCTTTCGGATGCCAAGTATTACGTATGGGATGACCCGTACTTGTTTAAGTTGGGTAGTGATAACCTTTTAAGGAGATGCGTTACTGGCGATGAAGCGCAGAGCATCCTTTGGCATTGTCACAACTCGCCTTACAGCGGACACTATAATGGGGTGAGAACGGCCACTAAAATCCTGCAGTCAGGATTTTATTGGCCCACTATTTTCAAAGACGCACATACCCATGCGCAAAGTTGTGACAGTTGCCAGAGAAGCGGTGGGATTGGTAAGAGAGACGAGATGCCTCTCCAAAACATCCAAGAAGTCGAAGTATTTGATTGTTGGGGTATCGATTTTGTAGGACCATTCCCACCCTCTTATGGTAACGAGTATATGCTTGTCGCAGTTGATTACGTTTCTAAGTGGGTTGAGGCGATTACCTCACCTCGGGCGGATGCGAAAACGGTAATAATTTTTTTGAAGAAAAACATATTTTCCCGTTTCGGAACCCCCCGAGTGTTGATAAGTGACGGAGGGTCACACTTTTGTAATGCACCGTTGGAAAGTATTTTAAAACATTACGGTGTATCACACAGAGTGGCAACTCCGTATCACCCACAGGCTAATGGGCAAGCCGAGGTCTCTAATCGTGAGATTAAGAGAATTCTCGAAAAAACTGTGTCAAATTCAAAAAAAGAGTGGTCACAAAAATTGGATGAAGCGTTATGGGTATACCGTACCGCCTTTAAAGCTCCAATTGGCCTAACTCCTTTTCAATTGGTGTTTGGTAAAACTTGCCATTTGCCGGCCGAATTGGAGCACAAAGCCTTGTGGGCTCTGAAATTTTTAAATTTTGAAAAGGATTTGGACGGTGAGAAAAGGAAGGTGCAACTGCTTGAGTTGGAAGAGATGCGCAATGCCGCATATCACTCAAGTTGGTTGTACAAAGAAAAGGTAAAAAAATATCATGACAAAAAGCTTCGAAAGAAAGAATTTGTGCCCGGACAATTGGTCCTACTGTTCAATTCCAGGTTGAAGTTATTCCTCGGAAAGTTGAAATCAAAATGGTCCGGGCCATTTCGGGTCAAAGAAGTGAAGGAGTACGAAGCTATTGTCATTGAGGACATGGAAAAGAAGGAGAGTTGGACTGTTAATGGCCAACGTTTGAAGGTTTATCTCGGCGGTCATGTGGATCGCGAGAGCTGTGCTATTTCGTTGGATGCTCCTTTGTGAGCATCACACCGTCGAGCTTATCCGACGTTAAACAAGCGCTTGTTGGGAGGCACCCCAACATTGTAAGTATTTATAGTTTTTCTGTGGTGTCGTATTGGGATTTCAATTGTTAAAACCTTGCTGAATGTACCAAGAATGCTGTTTTTGAAATAGCAAATGCTGTCATGCTCGCTTGAAGCTCGCTAGGCGAAGCAGTAGCGAGCGGATTCGCTAGTTGCTCGCTAGGCGAAGCAGCAGCGAGCGCTGAGTGGCAGCACTCATTTAATTCTCAGCAGGCCACTCTTTTGGGCCCATAAACATTTTTAAAGTATTGCACTCACGAACTCTGAACACACACTCACCAACACTCTCTCACATTTCATCTAACAACTATTACAGTTGTTCTCGATATGCACGATATGCACGATTCAATGCAGCTGCAGGCACGTGACCCCTCCGGTGATCACTCGTTGATGACGCGTGAGCAGTTTCTGCAGAACGCTAGCTGGCCTGTGGACAGGCCTGTGTTTGGAGAGGGGGCGGGTGTTGGTGCTTCTGCTGGTGCTTCTTCTGGTGCTGCTGGTAATGATGATGATGAGGCTACCGGTTCTGATGCCGGTAGTGATGAGGGTTCTGAGTCCTTGGAGGGCTAAGTTATTTTATTTTTCATATTATGTTTTATTTCTATTGTATTTTCAGATTTGTGTATTTTGATTTTGGCTATGTACTTTTGGGGTGTCTTGTCCCCCATGAACAATTTTAAATTTTGAAGTAATGTATTATTTATGTTTTAAATTTCGTTTGTTTTAATAAATTTTTGGTTGGTTGAGTGTCAAACCTTCTAGATTGGTTGCTCCTCAAAGAAGTATCCAATGAAGGTGCATCCGAGCTTGGATGGCAATGATAAAAATAAACAAGTGAATAATGCTAAGGTACATGGTTACCTCCGGCTAGAATTTTAGAATGCATTAAGAACTTTACTCTTTTTTGTAATTGAATATTGTCTTTTTGCAACACAATTGAATGAATGTTTCATCTAGGACTTAAAACCACAAATTGTGAGGAAACCTCCATTGTACACTTAAATGCTGGATTCTAATAAGCTTTGTTGATTCATTTGATTCATGCTTTGTCTTTTATTATTGTGAATATGTGGAAGCAATTAGAAATGATCAAGGCACTTGTTTTCTATCGAGCACAACCAGTTCCAAATACAACTTACCTGTGAGCAGAGAGAGTATTCGTCAACCCCTTTGAGCTTAAACGGTTGAATCTCAGCTTGAAATAAAGCGAGATTTCAAAAATCTTTTTTCTTTAAACCCGGAAAATTTTGATAATTGTTCTTTTGCCGTAAAAAGTCAAGAGCATTCACTTAGGGTGAGTAAGAAATAAGTTGGGGAGAACGAAAATGAGAATCGGTAAGTACCACAACTCTTGAAAAATCAAGCAAGCATAAGAAAAATATATATAGAAAAGAGAAACATCTGTTTTGTAAATATGATGTGAAAGAAAAGAAAAAAATAGAGAAAATGGAAATGAATGCTTGCTTGGAAGAAAAATAGTGAAAAACAAAAATTGAGTTGTGAAATAAGAGTTGTGAAGGTTTCAAATGAGAAACAAATGGAACGAAGTTGAGATGAGTGAATAATGTACAGTGAATGTCTCTTTTGCATTGGCAATTTCGTTTTCAATGGCCTTAGAAATGACCCTTGTTTGTTAACCTAACCAAGCTTCAACCGAAAAGTCCTTAGTGATCTTCGTGCTTCCACATTACCATTTATAATTGTTAGACATTGTATGAATTGAATTGATTTCTTCATTGTTTATTGGAGAGTGAGATTATTCTCGCGGTTGCAAACGCGTAATTTCTTCAATCCTTATTCGAAGAGGAGAGATAGGGTGATTCATTCAAGATAATATTGTTGTAGATAGATACATATTTCGCATTGCTACTAAGTTTTAGTTCTTGTGTATTATTTTATTCTAACCGTTGGAAATTTGTATCTGCTGATTCGCTTGTGTTTGAGCCGTTTTATCCGATTTCGGAGAAACCTTTTTCTTAATGTAAATCCTCTTGTCCTTCAAGAGGCATACTTTGCTTGGGACAAGCAAGAATCTAGTTGGGGAGAGTTGTTAGATACCCAAAAGTGCTTATTTGAGCTATCAAATATGGGCATCTTTCACTCTGTTTCCTTGCTAAAGTGTTCGAAACCACCTTTGTTTTTGATGAATTGCAATACAATGATAAATGATCTTGGTACCTTTGATTTGTGTGTTATTGTGCAGGAATTAGGCATGAAATAATAGAAAATGAAGCCACAAGAAAGTTGGCAAAGGGACCAAAGAAAGGATGCATTCATCAGCTTGCTCGCTAGGCGAGGGCTGTGGCGAAGGGCTCGCTAGGCGAGCGCCCAGCGAGAACCCAGCGAAAAGCTCCAGTATTTTACAGTGGCAAACATCAACAATCTCGCTAGGCGAGCTGTCAGCGAAGTGTGTAGCGAACACGTCCAGACTTGGTGAAAAGCGCAGCCAGCACTAACTCGCTAGGCGAGCCATTAGCGAGCTCCCAACGAGCATTCCAGTAGCAAAACCTCTCAAGCTCGCTGGAGCGAAGGTTGAAGCGTGGGCTTCGCCTAGCGAAGGTTTTGTTCGCCTAGTGAACATGCCAGTCTGGCAAAGGTTATTTCTCTGGGCGCAGGTGCCTCAGGTGCCTCATTTAGGGGCTCGCTAGGCGAGCCATTCTGCTCGCCTAGCGAGCATGACAGCTCAGTAGCAGCTCTATAAGTAGCAAGGGCTACTTTTTGGAGCCATACTTTTACACCTCCATACTTTTGTACTTTTTAAGATATTTTCCAGCATTGCTCTAGAGATCTTTTGTGACCTAGAAATAATTTCTCTTCATCTCTTAACAATCTTTCACAAAAAGAAGGTGGATTCCCATCCAATCTCGATTATTCGACTCGGATGTTGATCAACCTTCTTCCGAAACTTGTTGACCAAGCTACCATGAAAATGAGTAGCTAAGTTCTTCATTTTGTCAAGGTTAGATGTAGATGATCATTAGCTTTGTGTGTAAATGGGATGATCTTCATTTGTAAACTCTTTAATGGTGAATATATGGTGAAAACTTTATTTTATTGAAAACTCTTTGTGTTGGTTTATGATCGAGAGATGTTTACCAACTCTTTACCTAGGTTTTCATCCAATCTTGTTTGTTAGCTAGAGATAGTAATGAATGAT
This sequence comes from Lathyrus oleraceus, assembly GCF_024323335.1. Taxonomy (NCBI): domain Eukaryota; kingdom Viridiplantae; phylum Streptophyta; class Magnoliopsida; order Fabales; family Fabaceae; genus Lathyrus; species Lathyrus oleraceus. Next base: position 160,511,270 of record NC_066585.1, read on the forward strand.
TTTGTTCACCATAAGGTTGAACCAAAAAGTTGTCATTTTGATAGATTGTGTTAGAGATAAACAATGGATCAAAATGGGAAAACTCACAATGTGTGTTAGAGATAAACACATTGGGAGGACTTTGTGAAATAGTTTATCATCTAAAGGAGTTTATAAGTTTTGTTGATCGAACATATACATGCAAAGTGATCGTCAAACCCTAACTTTGGCAATATTTCTCAAATATTAAAACCAAATCTTTTACCGCATTTTCTTACACTTTTATGCAAGATACCGTGACTAAAACCAAAAACCATTGTTACCTTAAGCTAAGAGTTAAAACAACTGTCGAAAGGCGGTGATATCTCACAATCCCTGTGGAGACGATAACAAAAACCCGACACTTAAAATTACATTCAACAGTAAACCCTTCCAAAAACATTGGCAACTCCTCACCCTTAACCAAATACACTACAACGTTCCATAGAAACTTGCAAAGCACCACGCGGTGACAGAAGAATGAAGGATAGTCTTCTAAAACACCGAGACGGTTTATTATATTCTCATCCGCCAGAGTAAATGCCGCGATTCCGTTCTGGATTATCTCACCGGAGAGCTGTATACTGGAAATTAGGATCGAAGAACCAGGGAGGAAGTCGCCGAAACTTGCAAGCGGTAGCGGCAACACGACTGAGTGGGACCGAATCAGGTCGAGTGACGGTTGGCCAAGTTTTCTGAAGGTGGAATTGAAGGGAGTGAAAATGGTTGTGAATGATTGCGAATGACTAAAAATTTCTTCAAAGGTGAGGGATGAAGATGATTGAAAAGGTGAGAGGAGTTTTTTTTATTTTTCAATTGCGATGCTTCTCTCCCATTTTTCTTGATTTTTTCTTCTGCTATCTCCCTTGTTCTACTTCTGTTTTCTCCCAATCCTCTTCTCTAGTTTTTTGTTTTCTTTTCCTCTACTATGTGTTTTATTGGTCTGCTTGTGTTATGGAAGTTTTTGTTAGCAGGGCTTGTGAGGGAGTGAGGTTAGAGAGGTTGGTTGAGAGAAAATGGAGGATTTTTATGCAGGTTCAGAATTTTTTAGAGTGAAGTATTTCTTGGAGTTGAAGATTGGATTCTGGAAATAATGAGGGAGTTGTAAGGTGATTGAAAAGTGGTTTTGAAACCGATTAGAAGTTAGTTTTTAGAGTTTGTTGGAGGAGGCTAGAGTTGTTGAAAACGGTTGAGGGTTGAAGGTTCGGGAGTGGAGTTCGGTTGAGGTTATCTTTTAGGGATTTAGTTGGGTGAAAATCTGTTAATGGTCTCAGTTAGGGAGTTTTTTTAAGAAGTTCTATTGAGGGTTGCAGAGTATTTATTCGATTATCAGTTGGAGGTGAGGTTATCCGTTGAATGGTGTTCGGGTTTGGTTAAGAAAAAATGGAGGGTTTTAAGGAGCTCTATCATTCTGTAGGTTTTTTTCCAGAACTGGTTATCAGTTTGGAAATTAAGGGATTCAATTGGAAATTGGTTTTGTATTTAGTTGGAGAACTATCCCCATTATGTTTGCAGTTAGAGATTGGGTTTTTTTTACTCTTGGAAGGTGGTTATGACAGTTGGGAATTGGTTAGAAAACAGTTAGGTTGAGAGAATTCATCCAGTAGTTGGTTAGAGGTGAGGGAGATGGTTAAAAGTTAGTACAACCTCATTATAAATTACAAATTACAACCTCATTATATATATGAAAGAGTTTTACCAAATTAATTTCATTCATTCATTTTGTGAGATGGAATGTACATTCCATCAATCCCCTAAATCCAATGATATTAACTTAACAAAGTCAAATCAACCTTGACCAAGGCCCAACAACAATAGTCAAACTTATACAAGCCATCACAATAGGTCAACACAATTATTTGGCATTTATTCAAATTAAAAATACTAAAATAAGGCATTTAAATTAAATATGGTTTGTCAAATTCCTAAAACCTCATCAAAATACCAAAGAAATGGCCATGAGATTTATCATAGGTCAAACAAGGTCAAAGGACCTTGGAGAAAACTTTTCAAAATTTTTAAAGACTTAAAAGTATTTTTAAACAATTAAAAATAATCACAAAATCAATTAAATCATGAAAAATATTAATAATGATCTAAAAAATAATTTAAATTCAAAATATGAAAGAGGAAATTATTTGAAATTTTTTGGTGAAACTCTCATATTTTTTGGATTAATATTAAAATTAATATGAATTAATGAAAATCAAAGGAATAAAAATTAAAATCAAAAAATCAAAAAAAACGTGGACCACTTGATCTCCCTCATTAATTGAGGTGGCAGATCAAGTGGTCTGAAACGCGCGTTCCACCAAACACACGAGTCAGCGCGTTGTACCAAGGGTAATCACAATGGGCGCTCAGGATTAAAACATTTTGAAAGGACCCTGTGGCTGGGAGACGTGCCAACGCACCACCGGAGCCAGAGCTCCGGTCTTCTTCTCCGGTAGACCTCACCGGACTGGTCCACCCTTAACCATCACCAAAATAAAAAAAGAGGACATGATCAGAAAGAAAAAATGGCGTAGAGCACGAATCTGATCTCAATTTTAACTAACTCCACATATATAGAAAGATATGAGGAGTTGAATTTTGAGGTGTGTCAACTGAGTTGCTTCGATTTAACCTCTAAGCAACTCAATCTTCTTGCCTACATTGGTAGGACTTCAGACAACCAAAAATCCAAGAGAAATGATGAGAATTGAGTGAGAATCGAAGAGATGAAGTTTCTGAAAATTACCTTCAATGTTGTGTTGAACTTGAGGTTGCTTGCTTCAAACACGATCTGATCACACTTGAGAAGCTTGCAGGGAGTGGTTAGCAATGGTGCAAGGCTTTGGATCCTGGAGTTCTTGAATCTCTAAACAGTTGAGATTCAAACTCAATTTTCAGATTGAAAATTATTAGGTTTTCCTTTAGAATGAGAGGGTTTCAATTGGGGGGCAAAGCTGGCGCGCAAGGTGTGTTTGAAATGGGCTCAGAGGCCATGTATTTATAGCATTTGGGATTGATAATTGCACACTTGAAAATTTGCTAAATTTGGCAATGTGATGCACAAGCTTGCATGGGCGTGTACAGGCCCATGAAGCAATCCATTTTGATCCAATTACAACTGTACTGAAGTTCAAATGATGCTTGATTGGCAAGGCAATGTGAAATGGAGTTTTGGACATTTGATTTCCTCCAATGGTGCAGCTCTGTTAAAGCCATGTGCAACCCTAGCAAACTTCATCCAAAATGCATGAACTTGGGTTCTTCGGAAAGCTTGGATCAAGGGAAACAAGTTTGATGTTGAACACTTTTTCATTTGGAGCTGGGATCATGGTGAATTTGAAGGTGGAAGTTTGGAAATTTCAACCTGTTGAAATTTTTTCTAAGTGTCAAGCCATATATCTCAATATTTCATCTTGCTTAACTTTTTATGTGAGCTTCAAATGAGAAAAGTGTCTTCATCAAAGTTGTATCTCTTTCAAATACCTTTAAAATGGTCACCAATTTCATGTCATTTTGATTTATAATGATAAAGTTATGCATTTTTGAAGTTTGGAAAAATCACTTGTTCAATGGTATAGGTAAAAAATGACCTATAATGTATCCTCATATCAGATGCTCATAAAAGTTTAATTAGCTCTCACTCCAAAAATACAATTTTAAAGTAGACATATTTAACTTGATTGTGCAACTTGGAAATATTTTATCTCATAAAAATTGAGCAAGTTATGGCCTTGGGAAGTTGACTTTCAAATTAGGGTTTAGACAAAATGACCTATAATGTTTCAACATAGAAAATGATTTTCCAAGCAAAACTACCTCTAGGTATCAACATTAAAGTTGTTTGGAATGTCATTTAGAGTAATTTTTCTCTTGTAATCATTTTCATATGGTTAAAATTGTAGGAGATAGGGCCTAGGGAGACCCAGTTTTGATCAGATGAATTCATCTGGCCAATCACCATCAACCAACTTGCTAACCTTTAATTCTCTTGACTTCCTTGGATAATGGTAGATCATATATGCATAATATTATGAATTTTTAGGTGTCCCTTGAGAAATTTGATCAATTGGTGAGATGGCTTGTTGGAGAAGTTACTCAAGATACCTAGACAAACTAGGGTTTCCAAGGCAAATCACCTTCAAACTCTTGAAAAAACTTGATCAATATAACATGTAGGAATCAATGGAACTCATATATGATGCTTATAACCATTCTTGGATCAAATTCATGGTTATGCTCTTTGTCAGGAGGGCCTTAAACCTTAGATATGAACTTGATAAATCAATGTGATTATGCCCTACCTACAAAAGAGTTAGGCAAATGCAAAGACATATTTTTGATATTTTGGTTAGTAAAATGATAACATACAAGTATGATACAATCACATGGTGCTTGGTGATCTCTCCCAAAATAAACCTAATGAGAGAGGGGTAAGGAGGATGCCAATGTATGATCCTAATGCTAATGCTTATGATGAAATTGCATGAGGGATCTTAGGGTCAAAATTGGGGTCTTACAAAATGGCATGCAACATCATAGATCCAAGGGTTCACAAGGTAGGTTGAAGGTTTATTTCCCTGCAAGAAATAACCATGTCCCCTCACAAGATGAGTACTAAGACTTATGAAGATGCTTAGATTCACTAATCACGAGGAAAAAGTATCGTTGTCACCATAAGATAACTTACGGGTCAACAATACCCTAAGGATGATCTCCTCTAAGTGAGGTTGTCCTAAACTTCTAAAGCCAATGGTTGACTAAGGTCCTTGGAGTCATGTACTCTCTTTGGAAGAATGGATTTCAGTGCGACTGTGACTCGCGTGCCAGTGAAACTCCAAAAAGAATCTATTTCAATCGGGATATCCGTGTCTCCCCCTCAATACAACTACGTCCAACAAATTGACACAAAGTCCCTCGTATCTTTTGATGGTAAACCCTTCCAAAAACGCTGGCAACTCCGCACCGTCAACCAAATCCAACAAAACGTTCCACAGAAACTTGCAAGGCACCACGTGACGACGGAAGAATGAAGGATAGTCCTCCCAAACACCGAGACGGTTTATCACGTTCTCATCCGCCAGAGTAAACGCCGCAATTTTGTTATGGCTTATCTCACTGGAGAGCTGTATACTGGAAACTGGGATCGAAGAACCAAGGAGGAAGTCGCCGGAAACTTGCAAGCGGTAGAAGCAACACGATTGAGTGGGACCGAAACAGGTCGAGTGATGGTTGGCCAAGTTTCTTGAAGGTGGAATCCAAGGGAGTGAAGATGGTTCCGAATGGGTAAAAATTTCTTCAAAGTTGAGGGATGAAGATGATTGAAAAGGTGAGATGGATTTTTTTTTTGTTTTTCAATTGCGATGCTTCTCTCCCCTTTTTCTTGATTTTTTCTTCTGCTATCTCCCTTGTCCTGCTTCTGTTTCCTCCCAATCTTCTTCTATTTTTTTCTGTTTTCTTTTCCTCTAGTATGCGTTTTGTTGGTCTGCTTGTGTTATGGAAGTTTTTGTTCGTAGGGTTTGTGAGGGAGTGAGGTTAGAGAGGTTGGTTAAGAGAAAATGGAGGACTTTTATGCAGGTTCAGAATTTTTGAGAGTGAAGTTTTTCTTGGAGTTGAAGACTGGATTCTGGAAATTATGAGGGAGTTGCAGGGTGATTGAAAAGTGGTTTTGAAACCGGTTTGGAGTTGGTTTTTAGAGTTTGTTGGAGGATGTTAGACTTGTTGAAAACGATTGAGGGTTGAAGGTTCGAGAGTGGAGTTCGGTTGAGGTTCTCTTTGAAGGATTTGGTTGGGTGAAAATCTGTTAATGGTTTCAGTTAGGGAGTTTTTTTAAGAAGTTTTGTTGAGGGTTGCAGAGTATTTATTTGGTTATCAGTTGGAGGTGAGGTTATCAGTTGAAGGGTGTTCAGGTTTGGTTGAGAAAAAATGGAGGGTTTTAAGGAGTTCTGTCATTCTGCAGGTTTTTTTTCAGAATTGGTTATCAGTTTGGAAATTAAGGGATTCAGTTGGAAATTGGTTTTGTACTTAGTTGGAGAATTATCCCCATTATGTTTGCAGTTAGAGATTGGTCTTTTTACTCTTGGAAGGTGGTTATGACAGTTGGGAATTGGTTAGAAAACAGTTAGGTTGAGAGAATTCATCCAGTAGTTGGTTAGAGGTGAGGGAGATGGTTAAAAGTTAGTTTGGAAGATGAACGACTGAGCTGAATTGTTAATGAAAACTGGTTTTGAATTGGTTCCAAGTGTTGGAATATGAGGTTTATTTTTGGTTATCTTAACCTTGAAGGGTGAGTTTTCTCTTGAAGAGTGTGAAGTCAATGGGAAAAATGTTGAGAATTCCCTCTTAGGTAGTTCGTCTTAGCTGTTAGAGGTTAGGTAGGGACGGTTAGAAGGATTGAGAGGGAAATGGAATTAGAAGTGAGGAAAGGAAGTTAAAATGGTTTTTTACTGTTAGCTAATTAGGAAACCGTTACAAGTGGTTTTGAATTGAGGAAAATACATGTTGTGATTGTTGAAAAAATGTGTTGAAGTTAGTGAAAATGGAAAGAGTTCCTGTTGTAGGTTATGACTCAAATTAATGTGTATTTGTGTTTTGCAGGTTAATGGTTCGGTTTCAATTTGGAATTTGGATGCAAGGACTTGGTTTACATTGGCTTGCTTGGAATTGGCTTGGAGTTATTATTCTGATCCTTGTAATAGTTGTATTGGTTGTCATGAAATAATAGAAATTGTATGTGATTTGTATGAATGAAATTTGAAATTGAAAGTGTAATGGTTTATGTTTTGGAATGTATGGAAAGTGGAATGATATTTGAAATGGTTATGTAACTTTGACTATGTATGGTTATGTATGGAATTTGAAATTGAAATATATGAAAATGTATAGTTGTAACATGAATTTGTAGTTTTTGAAGTGTAATGTAATTTTGGAATTGTTGATGGAAACGATTGTGTAATGAAATGGTTTTGGAAATAACGGTTGAATAATGAATGGTGTTGGATAATGAATATGTGTAATTGACATTGAACATATGAGGTTTGAATGACACAGTTTATGATTGAATAAATGTAAATGTTGAATTTGGTTTAAATGGAAACGAAAATGCATTTTGAAATCGAATGAATAGAATTTGCTTATCTATGAAAATGTTGAATTTGGTTTAAATGGAAATGTGGAAAGGAATTGAAATATGATGGTAAAAATGGTTGAAAATAGGAAAGATTCACTTAGGTTTAAATGTTGGTCAGTTTACTGGTCCGACCAAGTTTTGGACCTGGTCACGGAACAAGTCCCTTGGTCCAAAAGACGGTCCATTTGTTGGTCCGACCTAGAAACGAACCAAGAAATGGAGCTAGCCTCTTAGGTATGAAAAAACACGGGAAAATGTAATTTATCAACGTAACATAATAAAATGAACTAAAATGGACTCAAGGGGTCATGGGGGTCAGTTGACTTTGGTTAACTGGTTGACCAAAAAGTCAACTGTAACAAGAATTGGCCCAAAAAGATGGAATCTTTGCAATGAACATGGATACTTGTGAGGAAATGGAAAATGGTGAATGAAGATGACACCTATATTTACTTTGAATGAAAATGAAATGAACTGAAATGTCTGTGAACTTGATAAACTGTAATGAACTGATGGGATGAATGGAAATGAACTTTATTAGATAACACAATGCCTTCAATCCAAATGAAATATGCCATGCTACTAGACTAAATCCAATCAAGTAAAACCAACCAAATGATACTTAACCAAGAAACATATTGTAACACCTTGAATAAGTGCCCTTTGATCAAAGCAGGAGGATCATGAACAAGTATACCTTTGATGAAATATTGGACAAACCATTGAAGCTCCATGAGTTACCAGATGGATCTCAATCTTGAATGCATACATGATATATGGTGACGCCATAATCAGAAACCAGGGTTTCAGGGACTTGAATGATCCTGACGATACTTGCAAGATGAAAAATTCCAATAAACCATGGCCATCACATGAACCCTAGCCTGGGGACTCAACCTTCCTTCAATGTCTTGTGTGATCGAGGCCCTTAAATCCATGATTTTTGGCTTTCCAATGCAAATGGAATGCACTATGATACTATGGATATGTAGATGAGATGAATGCTTATCAGGATATGCAAATGCTTAATGTTAGTGACCTAGATGATCGTTGTGAAGGGTAAGGTGAATTTTGGGGTATGACACCCGAAATCTTATCAAACACCCTAATAAAAACATTTTTTGCGATGTATGTGAGGGGTGCTAATACCTTCCACTTGCGTAATCGACTCCCGAACTCGAATTTGGTTACGACGACCATCTTCTTTCTATTTTAAGGGTTTTATCGATATTTTCCCTTTTCTTCTTTGGAATAAATAAAGTTCAGTGACAATTTTGTATGAATCGTTTTTCTGCGACTTTGTGAATGATCATGTTTTTCGAGATGCGACACCAAGGTTTTCATTACAAAACATGATATGGTTGATGATAAATTGCATCTAATTTACATTTTATTTCTTCAACATAATATGTATCAAGAATAAATTAGTGTCATTTTCCCTTGCAAAGTTTATAGCCTTTCCATACAAAATCAATATCTCAACCCAATGAATCACCTGCATCTCACATTTAATCTGACTTATATGAAAGTGAGTAGAATCTAACCTTCAACGAAACAAGGTCTTAGAAATTTTACATGTTCATTTTTTCTTGGGTGGGTTTGTGCGAGATTTTCGAAACGTCATCTTTTACCAATAACACTAAAGACTATTAGTGAGTATGTGTGTAAGACCCCAATTTTGACCCTTAGACCCCTCATGTTATCTCATCATATGCATTAGCATTGGGATCACACCTTGGTATCCTCCTTACCTTTCACTCATTGGGTTTGTATTGGGAGAGATCACCAAACACTTTTGATTGTATCATACTTTGTTTTTCATTATTTACTAACCAAAGTACCAAAAATATGTCAATGTATAGTTTGTTGCTTTTGCAGGTAGTGTGTGTGCTCACCTATGCTCTATCAAGCTTATCTAGGGTTTGAGACCCTCAATGCAAGGAGCTCAGTCAAGAAATGGTTCACATTGGCTCTAAGTATAATATATGGATTCCCATGTTCTTCACATGATATTTTGATCAAGAAATCATCAAGAGTTTGGAGTTGGTTTGCATTGGAAACCCTAATTCATCTGGGTATCTTGTGTGACTTCTTCAATAAGTTTATTCAATAACTAATCAAATATTTCAATGGATACTTCACATAACATCATCTTATAAATATATGATCCTCCATGAGTCCCAAAAATCAAGAGAATGTCAAGCTAGCAAGATGGTCTATGGTGGTTGACCAGAGAAAGTCAACTAGTCAAAACTGGGGTTCCCTAGACCTTATCTCCTACAATTTTTGTCATATGAAAATGATTCCAAGAGAAAAGTTACTCAAAATGACATTCCAAACAACTCTCATGTTGAGGTCAAGAGCTAATTTTTCTTGGAAAGTCATTTTTTATGGTGAATAATTATAGGTCATTTTGCCTGAACTCTAGTTTGGAGGTCAACTTCCCAAGACCATAACTTGCTCAATTTTTATGATATAAAATCTATTAAAATTATATGATCACCTTCAAGATGTGTAATTAAACTTTTATGTTTGGAGTAAGTGCAAATTCAACTTGAAAATGCATGTGCCAAGAGGAAACATTATAGGTCATTATGGGTCATTACCATTGAACAAGTGATTTTCCTCAACTTCTAAAATGCATACCTCCTTCATGCCAAATCCGAATGAGGTCAAATTTGGGGCCAAATTGAAGAGATTTGAAAGAGCTACATCTTTTATGAAGTAACTTTTCTCATTTGAAGTCCATAGAAGAAGTTATTCAAGGTGGAAGAAGTGAACATTTGACTTGGGACTTAGAAAATTTTCAAATATGTTTGATTTCCCAAACTTCCACCTCAAAATTCATCATTATCCAAGATTCAAATGAAAACGTTTTTAACATGAAAGTTGTTCCCCTTAATCTCACCTTTCCAAAAAGTCTAAAATCATCTCATTTGGCCAAAGTATGAGAGACTTGCGCATGGGTGTAAGTTAAAGGACCATTTGGATAATTTCAACTTCCATTTTTCTTACTCATTTGCATGGACTTCTATCATGATTTCAGCATGATGCACATTGAATTTTGGATCAGATCACATTATCTCATAGGCCTAGTGCACGCCCATGCATCCATGCAAGGGAGAATTTCAAATTTTTCCAAAATTGGAAGTGTGTGAAAATCAATCTCATGGCCTATAAATAAGACCCTCATTGCTCAAAATTGAGGACCTCATGCCCAAGCTTTGAACCTGCAACCATAAACCCTCACCATTAAAGGATAAACTTGAGAATTTTCTTTGAAAATCGAGTTTCAATACTCCATCTGCTTTGAGATTGAAACTCTAAGAGTCCATCCCTCTCCTTGATCCATTTCACTTCCATCAAGCATCTGAAGCAAGGCCAAGTATAATTGAAAGCAAGATCGTGCCAATCTGAAGCAAAATCAATATCTCAACCCAATGAATCACCTGCATCTCACATTTAATCTGACTTATATGAAAGTGAGCAGAATCTAACCTTCAACGAAACAAGGTCTTAGAAATTTTACATGTTCATTTTTTCTTGGGTGGGTTTGTGCGAGATTTTCGAAACGTCATCTTTTACCAATAACACTAAAGACTATTAGTGAGTATATGTGTAAGACCCCAATTTTGACCCTTAGACCCCTCATGTTATCTCATCATATGCATTAGCATTGGGATCACACCTTGGTATCCTCCTTACCTTTCACTCATTGGGTTTGTATTGAGAGAGATCACCAAACACTTTTGATTGTATCATACTTTGTTTTTCATTATTTACTAACCAAAGTACCAAAAATATGTCAATGTATAGTTTGTTGCTTTTGCAGGTAGTGTGTGTGCTCACCTATGCTCTATCAAGCTTATCTAGGGTTTGAGACCCTCAATGCAAGGAGCTCAGTCAAGAAATGATTCACATTGGCTCTAAGTATAATATATGGATCCCCATGTTCTTCACATGATATTTTGATCAAGAAATCATCAAGAGTTTGGAGTTGGTTTGCATTGGAAACCCTAATTCATCTGGGTATCTTGTGTGACTTCTTCAATAAGTTTATTCAATAACTGATCAAATATTTCATTGGATACTTCACATAATATCATATTATAAATATATGATCCTCCATGAGCACTACGCCAAATAAGGGAAAAGAGGGCGCTTATTTTGGCCTATAACAGCGCTTTTAAGCGCCCTCTAAAGTGGCGCTGGCATAGGTAAAGACAGCGCTTTGTTTTCCTGGAGAAAGCGCTGTCTAAAGTGGCCACGTTATAGTGCGCTTTCAGAAGAAAGCGCCCTCTGGAGTGGTCCATAAAGGGACACCTTAGAGGGCGCTTTCTGGAAAAAGCGCCCTCTAAAGTTGTCAACGTAAAGTGTTTAGAGGGCGCTTTCAGGAAAAAGCGCCCTCTAAAGTTGTCAATGTAAAGTGTTTAGAGGGCGCTTTCAGGAAAAAGCGCCCTCTAAAGTTGTCAATGTAAAGTGTTTAGAGGGCGCTTTCTGGACAAAGCGCCCTCTAAAGTGTTAGTTATTTTAAAAAAAATTGTTTGAAAAACAGTGGATATTTAATTGGTAACCTGTTCGCATGCTGCAAAAGTGTAAAATTCATATTGATTTCATCCTTTAATCCAATGTTATACACCATTAATCCATTGATATATAAAACATGAATCCATTTATATACAACATTAATCCTCCATATATACAACATTAATATATGATTCTTTGATCAACAATATACAACAACACCCAGTGACGAATCGAGATAACGAATCGAGATAATACACTATTAGTCTCGAAAGATCCATAGCAACCAACACCCAGTGACCACTGTATCCAAAAGCTGTCTAGTAGTTCTAACCAATACTAAACAAAATAACGCCCATCCACCCATGGTGGCAAACATGTTCTGTATATCCAAAAGCTGTCTAGTAGTTCTATCGCACATCCATACAAAATAAGGCTCAACCAAAAAAATAGATGGCAGCATAAGTAGTATATCCAAAAAAGGCATGGTGAATATCCTAACTCCCAAATCTATCCTCGAAGCTTGTACGACAAATCAAGATCAACAGTAAAACATTACTTCTTTGACGTTTTCCAAGATAGATGGCAGAGTCGACACAAAGTTGGTGGCACTCCTATTTCCACTTGCAGAACCAGAATCAGAATTTTCAACTTCACTTATGTAGTATCTAGCGCGGAAAGCTAGCAAGTGTGCATAATAGGCAGGAGGAACTGCATACAAGATAACATTTTTGTTAAACTAAAGTTTTGTATAGCCTAAAACAAAAACAAGCAAAGGGAATCGAGTAACAAACCTATTGAGACAGATCGAGTACACCTCGCATAACTGAATGGAAAAAAATAGTATCAGAAGGCTTCTAAAATTAAATGAAAACAGTACAAGTTTAGAAAACATTAATTAAGATTAAAAAGCAAATCATATCATTATGTGTAGCACAAGTTATTGGTCAAACTCTGTAGCTGGTCTGCAGTGAATTTATTTTCATCATACAGCACATGATAATGCGTTGGTCGACTAGTCCCCTGCAAAAAGAACACGTCCAAATGAAAATAACACAGAACTGTCAAAAGGCGATTGAGCAACAAATAGTAAACAATGGCATAAAGTTAAATGACATAGCTAATATTACCTGAATTCCTGCATGGCTGTTAAGGTAAAAATCAAATTCCCTAGGGTGACAAATGCTGGTGTCTACCACGGTTCCTTTGACAATTTAGAACAACAAAATCAGCAAAAAGTGATAAATTCAAATGATAATATATACCAGCTGCGTTGAGAAATATATTGAAAAAACCTGGCATAATATTTCCACTTCTATCGGTCTCTTTGGGGTTGACAGGAAAGAGACGGGTGTGATGTCTCTTTTGGACCACTACAAAAGTAACTTTAGGTAGATACCCATCCTCTATTGAGACACAAGCCTGATGAAAAAAAATTAAAAATTAAACGCAGAGAATTTAGTGGTGTATTTTATGAACGACAAAGCAACAAGATATCAACTTTGAGAAGTCCTAAATTCTGCCTACAATACAGGGCTGCAAAGTTGATGCAAAGAAAACATATAACAATATATGGTAAGTACCTGTATCTCCGACCATATTTTTTCTTTGCCAACCTTCAAGTCCGGACTTCTCCAATTATCACATGTAATCGGAATATGTTGTCGAACAAGGAAACAAATGTAACTTGCCAACATTGAACCGTTAGGCTCAATTAGTTGGTCTTCAGCACTCCAATGTACTTCAAATTTTACACCCTTGTCTCTTGCACGAATGATTGACTTCATAACAGTCAATCCTCGTTTGATTTCTTTTTCAACATTGTTACGTGATCCATTCGCGTCATGGGTATCGTCTTGGTTAGCCATTTTATCTGTAATATAGAAATGATTCAATAAGACCCAAGTAAGACAATGATTCAATACGTGAACACATTCATATACCTTCCATTTCTCTCATGTTACAACAATCTAAACTCTTTTTTTTTATCATTATTGAATACAAACTCACACACACCTACTGCATGCAAAAGACCAATGCAAACTTATGGTGTTTGGAACATGAACAAACTTGCATCCATAATCATCAAACTTCCAAGCACAAGCTCAAACACACTTCAAATGATATCAGTTTTCAATCAGAAATAAAAAACTCAGTTTGCCCTAAACAACATTAATCAACATAATGCACAAAATGTAAAACTAAGTTTAGAAAATGCCCTAATCAAACACATGAAGAAAGTGAACGGTAACGATGGAGAAGACAAATACCTTCAAGGTGACGGTAACGATGGAGAAGAAAGTGAACAGTGACGGTGGACGCAGATAACTCAGTGAACGTGAACGCAGCAGCAGAAAAAGGCGACGACGACGATGACGGTGAGGGAGGGAGAACGAACGGAGGACGAGAGTAATCGCAGTAGAGAGTAATCGCAGTAGAGAGAAAACCCAGTTACAGATAAAGAGGGAAAATAAAGAGACATGCAGTATATGTTATAATTTTAATGTTTACTAAAGGGGACCTTAGAGGGCGCTTCTGAAAGCGCTCTCTAAGGCTTTCCAAAACCGCCTTCTAAACTGGAAATGTACATGGACTTAGAGAGCGCTTTTTTTAAAAGCGCCCTCTAAGGGTAACCTTAGAGGGCGCTTTCACTAAAGCGCCCTCTATTGTTGTCCCTCCATTTCCTCATTATTTTTTTTTGGCTTCACTTTAGAGGGCGCTTTGTTACAAAAGCGCCCTCTAAAGGGGGCCTAAGAGGGCGCTTTTAAAAGCGCTCTCTAAGGCTTTCCAAAAGCGCCTTATAAACTGGAAATGTACATGGACATAGAGAGCGCTTTTTAAAAAGCGCCCTCTAAGGTTACCCTTAGAGGGCGCTTTCAATAAAGCGTCCTCTATTGGTGTCCCTCCATTTCCTCATTATTTTTTCGCTTCACTTTAGAGTGCGCTTTGTTACAAAAGCGCCCTCTAAAGTGCGTTGTCTATTCCAATAGTATGCTCCTTATTTTTTCTCTTCACTTTAGAGTGCGCTTTTGTAATAAAGCGCCCTCTAAGGGGCGTTGTCTATTCCAGTTTTTGGCGTAGTGGAGTCCCAAAAATCAAGAGAATGTCAAGCTAACAAGATGGTCTATGGTGGTTGACCAGAGAAAGTCAACTAGTCAAAACTGGGGTTCCCTAGACCTTATCTCCTACAATTTTTGTCATATGAAAATGATTCCAAGAGAAAAGTTACTCAAAATGACATTCTAAACAACTTTCATGTTGAGGTCAAGAGCTGATTTTTCTTGGAAAGTCATTTTTTATGGTGAATAATTATAGGTCATTTTGCCTGAACTCGAGGTCAACTTCCCAAGACCATAACTTGCTCAATTTTTATGATATAAAATCTATTAAAATTATATGATCACCTTCAAGATGTGTAATTAAACTTTTATGTTTGGAGTAAGTGCAAATTCAACTTGAAAATGCATGTGCCAAGAGGAAACATTATAGGTCATTATGGGCCATTACCATTGAACAAGTGATTTTCCTCAACTTCTAAAATGCATACCTCCTTCATGCCAAATCCAAATGAGGTCAAATTTGGGACCAAATTGAAGAGATTTGAAAGAGCTACATCTTTTATGAAGGAACGTTTCTCATTTGAAGTCCATAGAAGAAGTTATTCAAGGTGGAAGAAGTGAACATTTGACTTGGGACTTAGAAAATTTTCAAATATGTTTGATTTCCCAAACTTCCACCTCAAAATTCATCATTATACAAGATTCAAATCAAAACGCTTTTAACATGAAAGTTGTTCTCCTTAATCTCACCTTTCCAAAAAGTCTAAAATCATCTCATTTGGCCAAAGTATGAGAGACTTGCGCATGGCTGTAAGTTAAAGGACCATTTGGATAATTTCAACTTCCATTTTTCTTACACATTTGCATGGACTTCTATCATGATTTCATCATGATGCACATTGAATTTTGGATCAGATCACATTATCTCATGGGCCTAGTGCACGCCCATGCAAGGGAGAATTTCAAATTTTTCCAAAATTGGAAGTGTGTGAAAATCAATCTCATGGCCTATAAATAAGACCCTCATTGCTCAAAATTGAGGACCTCATGCCCAAGCTTTGAACCTGCAACCATAAACCCTCACCATTAAAGGATAAACTTGAGGATTTTCTTTGAAAATCGAGTTTCAATACTCCATCTGCTTTGAGATTGAAACTCTAAGAGTCCATCCCTCTCCTTGATCCATTTCACTTCCATCAAGCATCTGAAGCAAGGCCAAGTATAATTGAAAGCAAGATCGTGCCTATCTGAAGCTCCACTAAAGGTGATTTTTCAGAATTTTCATCTCTTCGATTCTCCCTTAATTCTCCACCATTCTTGTTGATTTTTGGTTGTCTGAAGTCCTATCAATGTAGGCAAGAAGATTGAGTTGCTTTGAGGTCAAATCGAATCAACTCAGTTCATGATCCTCAAAATTCAAATCCCTATATCTTTTTATATACTTGGAATTGGACAAAATTGAGTCCAAATTCGAGCTCCTGAGCATTTTTTCTTTAAATTCATGTCTTGCTTTTTCATTTTGGTGATGGTTGATGGTGGACCAGTCCAGTGAGGTCCACCGGAGAAGAAGACCGGAGCTTTAGCTCTGGTGATGTGTTGTCATGCATCTCAGCCATAGGATCCAACTGATTTGTTCTAATCTCGTGTGTTGCTTTTGATTACCACGTGTGTGAGATAGTTGTCTAAAGTGCACGTGGAACACGCATTTCCATCCATCTGATCTGCCACCTCATTAATGAGGGAGATCAGGTGACTGCTTTTTTTGAGTTTCTGAATATTTCATTTAATTGCTTATTTTTAATTAATGCATATTAATTTCATTTTTAATCCAAAAAAGATGAGACTTTCACCAAAAAAATTCAAATATTTTCCTCTTTCATTTTCTGAATTAAAATTATTTTTTGGATTAATTTTGATATTTTCCATGAATTGATTGTTTTTGTGCATTTTTTTAATTGTTTAAAAATATTTCTGACTTTTCAAAAATTATGAAATTTTTTGTCCAAGGTCCTTTGACCTTATTTGACCTATGATAAATAACTTGCCCATTTATTTGGTGTTTTGAAGAGGTTTTAGATTTTTGATCAAACATAATTTAATTTAAATGCATTTTAAATTGATTTTTAATTGATTAATTGTGTAGAAATTATGTTGAGCCACTTTTATTGACTTGTGAAGTTTGACTATGTGTTTGGGCCTTGGTCAATGTTGATTTGATTTTTGTTGGATTAAAATCATTGGATTTAGGGGATGATGAGATATACATTTCATCTCCCAAAATGAAGGATTGATTTTAATTTGATAAAATTCCTCCCAGGACCAATTTGTGTTTGTCTCATCTTCCCCCCCTCTTCATCTTCAATCCCATTCTATCCCATCCCTTCCATTGACCAATGAAGTTTGAATATCCTAAGGCTAATTGGTTCATCAATAACTTCATGTTAGATGAACCAATACAAATATGGATAAGATTAGGTCCTTCCTTTGATCATTTTCTTTTTGTGTGTGGTATGTTTTTTGAGTATGGTTCATTGTACCATATCTCTAACCTACATTAACACCAAAATTTCTATTGCCCGACCTCAGATAGTTGTGACTTCTACATAAGTCCAATTATGATTGCTTAACATAGCGCTAAATTTTGACCCAAAGGCATAACATTCTAGTAAGTGAGATTGTAAGTCTCCCCCATTTCATGGTATTGTGTGGAAACTTGGCCTTTTTTTCCTTTCTTTGGAAGATGTCTTAGTTCAAGGATCCATACTTGTGAATAGAGGGTTGAGTGTTCTCCAAAGAATGACTTAATCAATTGAAAAGCAAAACTTCACTAACATCTAATCAACTAACATTTGACCAACTTTTATTATTATTACTTTTTAATTTCAAGTCATTTACTTTATGCAATTTAAAGTCAAGTCATTTACCATTCCATTTGCCATTTTACATATCATTTAACTTGTTTATGTTTATGCCATTTTCACTTTGCTCACTTGAGCCATATATTGTGATTGTATATATTTGTTTGTGTATCTTGTTTGTGTTTGTGGTCTTAGGACCTTAAAATACCTAATAAACAACAAAAACCCTAAAAAATGTTTGTGTGGACTATTGGATTTGATCTGAGCTTTGGACTTAGAATTAGACAACATTCCATATGCAAAAGGACTTGGCCAGTGCTAACATTTTTGAAACCAAGTTATTATGATTTGAGCTTTCATCTGATACAAGTATTGGGATCCACTTGAGTTCATCTGCTACATATTCTTGATGCAAATGTTACTTTGAACCTGTGTCTAATGCCTTATTCTGAGCCATTCAAGGAATATGTCATCTGATACATGGGAAGATTAAGAAGAAGACTATGAAGTTGCTAGCTTGGATGTGGCTATCTTTATTTGATGCCTTGCTCTTCACTTTGCTACTTGCTTATTGATATTTCTTGATTTAAAGTCCAAAGGAAAAGTGGATTTCTATATGACATTCTTGTCTGTTGGATTGCATCCCATTGGTCAGATCTTTTCAACTCTTAACTTTTAAATTTTTGCTTAGGATTAGTCTCTTCATCTCCTCCCATTTCTTAAATTTCAAATCTCTTCCCCCTTTCAAAATCTTCTTTGGTTGTGATTTCTATGTTTAGACTATTTTGCAAATTAGAAACTTTGGCCTTATGCCATTGCATTTTTTACACTCTTTTCTTAAATAAAATTTGTAAATAAATCTAATCATATTGACTTAAAATTTCAAAAGATAAAAAAAAACACCCATTCAAACTTTTGGGTCCTTTGTGTCTCTATTAAACTTAAATTTTGATTAAAAGCAATCCACTCACTTTGAAATTGATACCACGAACTATGAGGTTTTGATCCCTCATTTTTATGTTGGTATGTAGGCACAAGTACGAAGGTCTTGTCAAACACAAAAATATAATTAATGAATTCTTTTCTCATCCCCACACTCTATTTATTGTAAACATCATCTTATACCAAAAACACATATACACATAAAAAAGGGCTCCCTAGGAGTACCTAAGACACTTTGGGTGCTAACACCTTCCCTATGTGTAACCAACCCCCTTACCTATAATCTCTGACATTTTATTAGTTTTAATTTGAAAACTTTTTATCTTTGGGTTTTGTTCGTACTTTTCTCCTTTCCTTTGGAAACAATAAAAGCGCGGTGGCGACTCTGGTTTTATTGACGTTAAGTTTATCTATAGCTTAATGGTCTTGAATTTACCGCTACAAAAATTAAGTGGCGGTTTAGCCTACTTTTTTATGTGTATATATTTGTATATTTGATGCTTGTATATTTGTTTGTGTGATATGATCTGCTTGTTGTGTTTGGTGATCTCTGAATGGTGAGATAAGTTCTAACCCGAACTTGAGTGCAATTAAGATAGGAGGATGGTATAGTCATGTTCGACTTGTGTGGAGTAGTCCTTAACAAGTTAACTTGAGACCCATCTACTCAGTGGAGACCCTTTTGGAGCTATTGATGTCACACAATTTATTTGTAGTTAGGTATTACATTCTCTGTTTGGGGCCCGAGAAGCTGAGGACCGTAGAACATTTAACCCAACTTAGCCTATTTAGGATGTAGTGCAGAGACTGTTCAGGTGTAGACTTGATAACAGTTGTTACACGATACTACACTCAGACGAGTTTCTCTTGAGAATATTATGGGTTGATGAGTCAGTCATCCTAACCTATAATATCTGATGGATGGAATTAAGACTCTAGGAACTTTTTAGAATATGATCTACATGTTTTATCCTTAGTAAACTCCTTTGGGATGGTTCTTAACCTGACTCCATGCTCGTGACTCACAACAAACCCTTGATTCTTGGTTGATCCAATCAAGTCTTGTGAATATCAATGGAACTTGGGTGTTAATAAGGTGAAAACCATAATCCACCAAAATGGATGATTGATCTTGACAATGACTTGATTCATCCCTTGACCTTTGTTTGTTTGCCTTGTGTGTGATCCCTTATTTGTGATTATTGCATTCATGAATTCATGCGCATCATAACATTCATCACACAAAAAGTAACTTCAAGGAACCGAGGTTTTATTTGCAAATATTTTCAGACTATGGATTGTGGACGAAGGAACACTAAGAAGTACAATTTCAGATGTCCTGATTTGAAAGAGCTAAGGAAATTGTCATCCTTTGTATTAGATCTCATGGAATTCAAGCAACATCATGGGAAGCTTCTACCTGTGTTATCTACTAATATGGTTGAAGGACTTCTGAGTGTGTTGGTTCAGTTTTATGATCCTCTCTACCGTTGCTTCACTTTTCCCGGTTATTAGCTCCTGCCTATGTTAGAGGAGTATGCCCATCTCTTAGGAATACTCTTTTCTGACAAGGAGCCTTTTAGTGGATTGGAGGAGATTCCCAGATCTCATCTTATAGCTGAAGCTCTTCATCTGAAGAAGTCTGAGATTGAGGCTCATTGGGTGAAGAAAGGAGGAATGTTTGGGTTGAATTCTGAGTTTCTCATTGGGAAAGCTACTGCCTTTGCTCAAGCCAATAGTGTGGATTCTTTTGAAGCCATCTTTGTATTGCTCATCTATGGTTTGGCTTTGTTTCCTATCATTAATGGCTTTGTTGAGGTTAACTCCATTAGAATCTTATTGATTGGGAATCATGTTCCTACTCTGTTAGGTGGCATGTACTTCTCTTTGAATTTGAGGAATTCTAAAGGTGGTGGAACTATTGTGTGATGTGTTCCTCTTCTGTACAAGTGGTTTATTTCGCACTTTCCTCAGACGCCTGCTTTTGTGGAGAACAAACAATGTCTACGTTGGTCTCAGAGACTTATGTCTCTCATTAATAATGATATTATTTTGTATGATTCTATGATGAGTAACTTGGATATTATTGATAGTTGTGGTGAATTCTCTAATGTGCCTCTCATTGGTACACAAGGAGGAATTAACTACAATCCTGCTTTGGCTCGTTGTCAACTTGGGTTCCCCTTGAGAGACAAACCTAATAACACTTAGTTAGAAGATTTTTTCTATCAAGAGGGTAAAGATCCCCAACTTTTGAAGCAGAAGATGGTACATGCTTGGCATAATGTGCATATGAAAGGAAGATCCGAGCTTAGTCCGCGCAACTGTGTAGCTTTGGAAGCTTACACTACTTGGGTGAAGAAGAGAGCTTTGGAGTTGAAGATGCCGTATGCTTGTGAGAGACCCATGTCTATGGTTGTGGTTGAGCCATTAACTCTCCCTAACCAAGATGTATAGGAGTTGGAAGACACACTTGTCAAGATGAAATAAGAGAAGGATGTGTGGGAAGAGCGGTTCCATGCTTTGAGCCAAAAGCATGAGGAGTTACAGCTTGATTCTAAGGACAAAGATGCACTTATTGAACTTCTTGAAGACCGAGCAGTGAAGAGACAGAGATATCCAGAGGGTCCATCATCTGCTAGTATGCCTCCGCCTTCCGATGCTTGGAAGAAGATTGTTGACCAGCTTGTCCTTGAGAAGGCTCGGATGAAGACTTTTTTTGAGTACGAGATTCGACGCATCCGAAGGAAGTACGCGCTAGCAACTATATCATCTGACACTGTTGTTAGAAGATCCTTTGGATGATTAGTTTCCTTTTCTCTTGTATTTGTATTTTGGTTTCTGAAATTGTACTCAGTGTAATCCTTCCAAAATTTATATGAATAAAAGAGATTTTTTTTATGGTCAAATAAAATTGTTACTATTATTTAATATTTGCAAATATAACTTTGTATGTTTCTTGAATTTGAAAATAAACAAACAAAAACATTGCATTTCATGCATCATTTGCATAAACAGGTTTTCTTCCGCCAGATGTCTTATCGGTCATTCTTCTGTGCTTCAGCCAAGCTGACTCACCAATACAACACTCATGCCAAACAATCAAGAATCATGGAACATTTGGAGCAAGAGACCCGAGAGTTGAAAGATGAGATTGCTTGTCTAACTGCTATGATGGAGTCTGTTCTAGCTGCTCAGAATCAGTCTTCTCTAACTCCTGCAACTCCTCCTCCTTAGAGGATTGTCATCTCAGAGGTTGCTACTTCAACCGTGCCCATGATGATACTCAATCTGGTCCGATTATGCCTGCTGGATTACCGTGGGGAATGCCACCGAATTTCATGCCTGAAGGGTTTGCACCCATATTTGCTTCTATGCTGGCATCTAGCCCGATCATGTCCGTTCCTCCTCCAGTTGTTCACACTCTGCCTCGTGTTGAGGACACCATCTACCATTCCGAGCCATCTGAGGGTCCGGATGTTTATGAGAAGATGGACGAGATGAAGGATCAATTCCTTGAGCTGTGAAAGGAATTGAAGACGTTGAGAGGAAATGACTTGTTCGATAAGAGTGCTGCTGAACTTTGCTTAGTGCCGAATGTCAAGATCCCGATGAAGTTCAAAGTCCCTGACTTTGAAAAGTATACGGGAAATACTTGTCCACTTAGCCATCTTGTCATGTATGCCAGGAAAATGCCAACACAAACTGATAATGATCAGTTATTAATTCATTACTTCCAAGAGAGTTTGACTGGTGCCGCTTTGAGGTGGTACATGGGGCTGGACAGTGCAAGTATTCACACATTCAACGATTTGGGTGAAGCTTTTGTAAAGCTGTATAAGTACAATGTGGATATGGAGCCTGATAGAGACCAGCTGAGGTCTATGTCTCAGAAGGACAAAGAGACATTCAAAGAGTATGCCCAGAGGTGGAGAGAGCTTGCTGCTCAGATAAATCCTCCGTTGGAAGAGAAAAAGATGACCAAGATTTTCCTTAAGACCCTGAGTTCGTTTTATTACGAACGAATGATTGCTAGTGCCCCCAGTGACTTTACCGAGATGGTAAATATGGGATGAGATTAGAGGAAGGAGTCCGAGAGGGACGTCTGTCTAAAGAAGAGATGGCATCAAGCAAGAAGTATGGAAGCAGTTTCGCCAGAAAGAAGGAAGGTGAAACGAATGCAGTGTTAGTAGGGAGGCAGAGGAGACCTCATGTAAAAATAAATCTGCAACCACGTCAGCATCATCATCAGGTTTCATCAGTTATTCCGGTATTTTCTAACAATCAATCAATGCCAGTTCAACAACAACAACCGAAACAAAGAACCAACAACTACAACAATAACACTAATAATCAACAACAACAACAACATAATTTCGAGAGAAAGAAGGCTCTTCCGACCCTATTCCTATGTCATGTGCCTAACTATATCCATCTTTGGTTCTCAAGAATCTACTCCAACCAAGGAATCTACCGCAAATTCCAGAACCATTTCCAAGGTGGTATAAGCCAGAACTCCGTTGCGCCTTTCATCAAGGAGCTCTCGGTCATGATATCGAAAATTGTTACCCATTGAAGCATGAGGTCCAAAAGCTAGTGAAAAGTGGGATGGTGTCCTTAGAGGACCGTGCGCCGAATGTAAAAGCTAAATCATTTCCCGCTCATGGTAATTCCTTTGTTAATATGGTAGATGGTTGTCCGGGAAGTTTCCGAGTGTTCGATGTACGACGTATTCGTCGGTCCTTGGCAGTGATGCATAAGACCCTGTGTACCATCGGTGATTGTGAGCACGACCATGATGGTTGTACAATTTGCAGTGTAAACCCCCGTGGGTGTTTGATCGTCAAGAGAGATATCTAGAAGTTGATGGATGAGAATGTAATCCTGATTCAACAGTCGAGGGATATAGATGATATGAATGTTATAGTACCAGTATTTAAGACCCCTGAGCGGATAGTGATTCAATTTGACAGTAGCAGCAACAACAATGTCAACAGATCGGTATCACCGTTAGTGATACGGTTAGCAGGCCCCATCCCGTATGCTTCCGATAGAACTGTTCCTTACCAGTATAATGCTACCATGATAGAGAATGGTCAAGAGGTTCTGTTGCCTACGACCAATTCTGTTGTAAACATTACCGATATTGCGAAGGTGACCCGTAGCGGTCGTGTGTTTGGTCCGGTCTTTCCAAAGGATGTAGAAGAGGTTGTAGTCAGTAAGAAGGTTGAGGTACCTGTAGTGAACCCAGTTAGTGCTCCAATGTGTCAGTCTGGTGAATCTAGCAAACTGAAGCCTACTGATGATGATGAAGTACTAAGATTAATAAAGAAAAGTGAATTTAATATGGTGGAGCAGCTGCTCCAAACTCCTTCGAAAATTTTAGTGTTGTCTCTGCTCATGAATTCTGAAGCGCACAAAGAAGCACTACAAAGAGTGTTGGAGCAAGCATACGTCGAGCATGATGTAACTCTGGATCAATTTGACCACATTGTGGCTAACATCACTTCCTGCAACAACTTGAGCTTTTGTGATGAAGAACTTCCCGAGGAAGGTAGAAATCACAATCTGGCACTGCATATATCGCTGAACTGTAAGGAGGACGCATTGTCAAATGTTTTGGTTGATACCGGTTCTTCTTTGAATGTACTCCCCAAATCAACTATGTCTAGATTATCCTATCAAGGCGCCCCGATGAGATATAGCGGCGTGATTGTCAAGGCATTTGATGGTTCTCGCAAGACTGTTATAGGAGAAGTGGACCTTCTAGTAAAGATAGGTCTGAGTGATTTTCAGATTACTTTTCAAGTAATGGATATCCACCTGGACTATAGCTGCTTGTTGGGAAGGCCATGGATCCATGAGGCTGGAGCAGTGAAGTCTACTCTGCACCAAAAATTGAAGTTTGTGAAGAATGGAAAGCTTTTCATTATGGGAGGAGAGAAATCATTGTTGGTATGCCATCTATCGTCTTTTTCATATGTGGAAGCTGGGGAGGAGATTGGAACTTCGTTCCAAGCTCTATCTATTGCTGAAGTAAAGAATTTAGGGGCACCCATGTCCTCTTTCAAAGATGCGTAGAAAATTATTGAAAATGGCAATACGAATCAGTGGGGCCGAATGGTAGAAGTTGCAGAGAACAAGAATAGAGCCAGGTTGGGATTTCAACAAAGGCCACTCAATGTTAAAGCTAAAGATATGCAATCGAGTTTCCGAATCGGAGGGTTCATCCATGGTAATGATCAATACTCAACTGTTGTGATTGAGGGTGATGAAGATGAAGACTGCGCCAATTTTGTGACGCATGGAAAGGCTTGCAACAATTGGGTTGCTATTGATGTTCCTATTATTGTCCATTGCTCTAAGTAATTTGTTTTTTTCATTATCTTGAGAAAATCCTTCTCCCATGCCTAAGGGAGAAGTGAACATTGTTGGGAATTTTTAAATTTTTATCATCAATAAAATGCAATTCTATTCATCCACATCTATGATGTTTTTATTTTTTACTTTTCTGTTTTTTTTAAATGGTAATCACAAATAACATAAATAAATAATAATTGTCCATATGCATAATATTTGGTCACAGTTCACTTCTCTAAAATCAAAACATCAAATCATTATGCAGGTTGGTTTTTAAACCCATTGAATATAATGATCCTACTCCTTCTCCAAACATTGAATTCCCTGTGTTTGAGGCTGAGGAAGAAAGTGATGAAGAAGTGCCTGATGAATTGTCTCGTCTACTCAAGCACGAGGAAAAAGCCATTCAATCGTTCGAAGAGCAGATTGAGTTAGTCAACTTGGGTTCCGAAAATGATGTGAAGGAAGTCAAGATTGGGTCTCAACTGTGTCCCGAGGTTAAGAAGGGGTTGATTGATCTTCTTCGAGAGTATTCATATGTGTTTGCTTGGTCCTATCAAGACATGCTTGGTTTGGATTCTGAGATTGTGGAGCATAGATTACCATTGAAGCCAGAATGCACGCCAGTCAAGCAGAAGTTGAGAAGGACTCATCATGATATGGCAGTAAAAATCAAAGAAGAAGTGCAAAAGCAAATCGATGACGGTTTCCTTGTTACCGCTGAGTATCCGCAATGGGTGGCTAATATTTTGCCTGTTCCGAAGAAGGATGGAAAAGTCCGCATGTGTGTCGATTAATGAGATTTGAATAAAGCTAGTCCGAAATATGATTTTCCTCTGCCACGCATTGATATGTTGGTAGACAATACAACTAAATTCAAAGTCTTTTCATTTATGGACGAATTTTACGGTTATAATCAGATCAAGATGGCACCCGAAGATATGGAGAAGACCATATTCAGTACACCCTGGGGAACATTCTGTTATAGAGTGATACCTTTCGGTTTAAAAAATGCTGGTGCAACATACCAGAGAGCTATGACTACTCTTTTTCATGACATGATACTGTAACACCCCAAAATTTGCCCTCCTCATTCATGCATTCATTTAGCATTTCATATTGCATTTCATCATGTCAATCAAATTAGATCCAAGAAACTTTATTTAAAAAAAAACGAAAAAAAAAAAAATTTACAAAAAATAAAAAAATAAAAATAATAATAAAAAAATAAATAAAATATAATAGAAAAACTTGGACTTGGACCTCTCTCATTTGAGCCCACAAAGCCATGAAAATCAGGTTATAAAAGAGGGAGATCAGACAGAAAAAGGAAGAGAAGCAAAATACTCTGAGGTTTCCTTGAAACAAAACGTGGAGAGAAACCTGACAGAGAACTCAGAGCAACCCCCAGGCAGCTCTGAAAAATTCAATCTGACTCACACACTTTCATCTCACGCAAACCCTAACATTGCCTTGCAAACCCAGCCGTGCCATTTGATTTCAACCGGTCTCTCCCATCAGGTTTGCCTCATTCCCATGATTTTATGCTCTTAATTTGGATCATCTGAATGCATGAGGTATGATGGATGAATTTCATTATGTTTTTGCCCACGGGTTTAATTATGCATGAATGGGTGAAAGTTATGCCTTGAATGTTTAATCACATGATTTCTGAAATGTATGCCACAGGGTTTGAGGTTTCTGAAACCATACTGTTATCCATGAAAAAAATGCTTATCGTGTTTCACTAACCCTTTTGTTGAGTTTTTGTGAGGGCTCACAGACTCTTGCAGAGATGGTTTGCGTGGTTTTCCCACTTTATTTGTGAGATACCCTCTGGAGGTTCATTCCGATTACCTGTACTGACTCATCTTTCTTTGATGGCATTAGCTTGAGAGATCCCTGGGTTTCTTACTCCTTTAATTGCTGTTACTTCGGATCTTTATCCGTGTGGTACTTTTACCTCTTTTCCGTATTTTATCGCTTTCTTAGCTAGTAGACCTCGATAGGAGGCATTTGTTTTCTTTTGTTTATTTACTTCTGAGCCCCTTGTTGGCACATTTACTTTATACATGTTTGTTTTGCATGTGTTCGTATCCCTGCATGTAGCGCGGTTCCTTCGTC
The DNA here is from genome assembly GCF_024323335.1 of Lathyrus oleraceus. Classification (NCBI taxonomy): domain Eukaryota; kingdom Viridiplantae; phylum Streptophyta; class Magnoliopsida; order Fabales; family Fabaceae; genus Lathyrus; species Lathyrus oleraceus. The sequence continues at coordinate 160,538,275 of NC_066585.1, forward strand.
AAGGACTGCCTTTTTGCCCTTGAGCATCCCAAACCCTAAAACCCAAAGCAACACGTTAACTCCTTCTACTACAGGCGAGTAAGTCTCCAAAGGTCGAGCATCCGGTAGATTGCGTAGTGACGTCGTTCGTCCAAAACCCAATCCATAACCCCGTAGTTAGCCGAACTACGTTTTGCTCTGATTCTCAGGCCAGATGAGATACGTAGGCATAAGACGCGATGTCTTAGCGAGCACACATCCCCCCAACCCATAGGTCAGCCGAGCTACGAAGACTCTGATTCTCATATTCAGATGAGATACGTATGCAGTGGATGCGACATCCGCGCGAGTCATTTTCATTTAACCCCTTTTTTTTTGGTAAACAGCACAAGATAAACTCACACCCTTTAGACAAGAATTACAAAAGTGGATCCCGTAGAGTACTACAGATGCGTAGGGGTGCTAATACCTTCCCTTCGCATAACCGACTCCCGAACCCAAGATTTGGTTGCAAGACCCCGTCTTGTCCTTTCCTTTTTCAGGTTTACTTCGAGCGTTTCCTTTCCCTCCTTTGGGATGAATAACGCACGGTGGCGACTCTTCTGTCATTTCTTTCTCGCCGGTTGTTTTTTCGCATACTGTATTTTTCAAGCTGCGACAGCTGGCGACTCTGCTGGGGACTGAAAGAAGTTAACCTCTTGCTGGTCCATCTTCCCTAAGCGAGTCCCTCCTAGCTTGTGTGATTTCTTGTTTATTGGGTGTTCATGCTTTTGTACCTTTATTTGCTTACCTGCTTGCATGCATCTGTTGTATCTGTTGGATTTGTTTGTTTGTTTGTTGGGATGGGGTGTTCTATGAGAGATAAGCCCATTACCCAGGCTTGAGTGTACACACAGGTTTTAGAGTGGATAATCATGAGGCTTGCGTGGCGTGTTGCTACGTTAAGTCGTTCGTGAAGAACAACACCCAGACGAGGTTTCTTTTGGATATATTATGTCTTACGGGTGTTCCGTAACGGCAGGATGTTCCTCTAGAAATCGTCGACTCTGGTGACCATTTCCCGAGAACTCAGTCGAGGCCTCTCCTCCGAGACGTGATTATGTTAGCTCTGGTGGGCGCATTCTCACTGCTCAATCCGAGGATCCCGAGACTGGGAACTTGCTATTAGGATGTCCTGTTGAGGGGAGTCAATGGAGGTCTTTTGTCCCGTAATAATACCAAACCTTCAGTGGTAAACGTATTATTCACGACTGAAGGGCTGAAGCTGACGAACTTCTGTTCTTAGAACCTACCAGTGAGGGGCGGGCTAAATTCAGGAAACCTTAACCTCCAACCAACCCGGTTTGTTGAAGCAGAGTTCTGATTTTGTATTATATTCCTCAGTGAATTTCTCTCCAGGCAGTGCAACCTGACAGATGTTCAAGCGGATCCATCAATTATGATTGACATGCCTTTGCATTGCATAACATCATCTGCATATTTGCATCCAACATCTCATGCTTATTCATTTGCAGGGTATTCCCTTTCAAAACGGGGGTGCCTTAAAACTGAACAAGCAGTGCATCGCATACCATGCATCTTAACCCTTGTCTGTTTTGCAGGTGTCACCGCAGTGTCTAATGTTTGTTTCCTGTATCAGGCAGTTATTGGTCCCAAGCGAGTCCACAGGTACCCGACAAAGGAAAATCGTCCACAGCTAGCGATGGACCAAGTACAGAAAGAGCTGGCTGATATGCGTGAAAGGATGGATCAGTTCATGACATTGATGACTGGTATGGCAGAAGGCCAGGAAAAGCTGAGGGAATTGGTTGAGCAACCGAGACCCGATCCGGAGGTGGAGATACCAAATGCTGAGGGAAACCCTGGTAACCCTGGGAACGCTGATAACCCTGTGAACACTGGTAACGCGGGTAACGCAAATGCTGATGGAAACCCGGGTAATGTTGGAAACACAGGGAATGTTGGAAATGGTATTGGCGGAAGGTGCAATGTGAATCAAGGAATTCGGATTAACGGGCGTCCCGTTACTGAAGATTATCAGTATGATCAATTTTCTTTGCACGACGAGGCCCTCGAGACCACTCGCCGTATGGATGAGCTTGCTGAGAAGCTCAAATCTTTGGAGTCTCAAAATTCCTTAGGCTTTGATGTCACAAATCTTGGTCTGGTTCAGGGAGTAAGGATTCCTCACAAGTTCAAACCCCCTACTTTTGAGAAATACAACGGGGCTTCTTGCCCACGCACTCATCTCCAATCTTATCTGGGAAGGTTGGGAGATCACATGGAAGATGAAAAGCTGTGGATGTACTATTTTGAAGACAGCCTAACTGGAGCTTCTCGTGAATGGTATTCTCATTTGTCTCGTACTACCATCAAGAGCTGGAAAGACTTGGCAGAGGCTTTTGTCAAGCAATATCAATACAACTTGGACATGGCTCCAAATCGGACCTTGTTGCAAGGTATGTCTCAGACTTCCAAGGAAACCTTTAGAGAGTATGCTCAGCGTTGGAGACAGATTGTTGCATTCGTCCAACCCCCTATGTCTGAAAGGGAGATGGCGGACATGTTCATGAACACTCTTCAAGGCAATTATATTGAGAGATTGGCTGCTTGCCCGTCAATCAGCTTTGCAGAGATAGTAATTGCTGGAGAAAGAATCGAGAGTTTATTGAAGATGGGCCGAATTCAAGACAATAGTGCTTCCAACTCATCAGGTCCCAAGAGACCGTTTGCTGGTAACGGTCAACGAAGAAAAGAAGGCGAGCAGAGGATTAATGCTGTTGATAGTGGGGAAACTTTGAATTTGGTTTCTGATGTGACTAAGGTGAAGACTTCGCTATCGGTGGTTAAAGACCGACTTCTGAAAGGACAGATTTTCCCGGGTTGTGGGGAAGAATGCAAAAATTGTCAAGTTGCCGAAAACGGATGTGACAGTTTGAGAAGGGGTATTCAGCAACTGATAGATGAAGGTTGTCTTCAGTTCGATCAGGCCCGTCCAGTGAAGAATGATGTGTCGACAGTAACGTTTTATTTCACTCCTGAAGAAATATATGTTCCCGAGAGACCCGCTCCGACAATAATATATTTCCCAGAAAGTCCAGCACCAATTTACTCTGACAACCCTCAACCGACTTTGGTTGGTCCGATCACCATCACAATACCAGGACCCGTTCCGTATGAAAAAAACAGTGCTATCCCGTGGCACTATGGGGCTGATATCTACTGCCAGGGGCAGAAAGTTAACAAAGAAGACATTGACATTGGTAGCTCCGCTGTAGACAATGTTGGAGGGGTTGGTGGCTTCACTCGCAGCGGACGCCTATTTGCACCATCAATATTACGCGCGAATACTAAAGCCGAGGCAGCTGCCAAGGCTAAAGGGAAACAGATGGCCGCCGAAGAGGTTACTATTGAGGAAGATCCTCCTAAGACCGCATTCGAGAAAGAAGTGGATGAGTTTATGAGGATTATCAAGAAAAGTGACTACAAGGTAGTCGACCAGCTAAATCAGACACCCTCAAAGATCTCCATTCTGTCACTATTGATGTGCTCTGAGGCACACAGAGCAGCCTTGTTGAAAGTACTGAATATGGCTTATGTTCCCCCAGAGATAACTGTTGACCAGCTGGAGTCGGTAGTTTCCAATGTAAACGCTAGCCGGGGGCTAGGTTTCACCGATAATGACCTGACATCTGAGGGCAGGAATCACAACAAAGCCTTGCATATCACAATGGAGTGCAAAGGGGTGATGCTTTCTCATGTTTTGGTTGATACAGGCTCTTCTCTGAATGTTCTTCCAAAGAAATCCTTAACGAATTTGGATTGCGATGACACCATCCTGAGGCCAAGTAACTTAGTTGTGAGGGCTTTTGATGGCTCTAAGAGAGCTGTCTTTGGCGAAGTTGAGTTGCCAGTTAAGATTGGACCGCAGGTGTTCAAGAGCACCTTTTATGTGATGGATATCCAGCCTGCCTACAACTGTCTGCTAGGTCGGCCTTGGATTCATGTTGTCGATGCTGTTACTTATACCCTCCACCAGAAGCTCAAATATGAACTAGAAGGTCAGGTCGTCACTGTCTGTGGTGAAGAGGATATTTTTGTTATCCACCTGTCTACATTTAAGTATGTAGAGATGGACGGCGAGATGCACGAGATGCTGTGTCAGGGCTTCGAAGCCATAAACATCAATGAGGTCGCGCCCAAAGCTGTCTTTTCACCTGAGTTTGAGAAGGTCGGGACTTCTATCTCTTCATACAAACAAGCTGTCGAAGTGGTTAAAGCTGGTAATGCCCAAGGCTGGGGCAAATTTGTGGAGCCAGTCATCAAAGAAGACAAGTTTGGATTGGGGTATGCTCTGGGATCTCAGAAGAATGAAACCGGTACTCTCTCCAGCGGGGGTTTGGTTTCTCCCCACATCATCAATGCTGCAGATGAAGACAAGGCTGACAGCGACTGTGACTTAGATAACTGGATTCGCCCGTGTGTCCCGGGAGAAAAGCTCGACAATTGGTCGTCTGAAAAAACCGTCCGGGTTACTCTACTGAAAGAGTGATTTTTATTATTTTCCTTTATTACATGCATAATAAAGTCTTACACTTTGCCCAAGGTGTAACGGCTCATTTGTAGGGCCATCCATTTAGTTACATTTCGCAATTATTTTTATCATCAATAAAGGACGGCTTTTGCAAACAATTTTGTGTTCTCTTTCTTTCAGTTTTTTTCTACTTTTACAAAATAAATGGCAATGTTTCTTTTTTCATTTTTTCTTTCTTTCCAAAAAAAAAATCTCTCATTCTAAGGTAAAGCATGATCCTCCATCATGCAGAGCTGACCACCCGGATCTCACTACTAACGACACTGCTATGGTCAAGTATGACTTCGACAATCCTATCTATTAAGCCGAAGAAGGGGCCGAGGAAGATTGTGAATTGCCTGAAGGGTTAGCCAGATTGTTGAAACAGGAGGACCGAGCTATTACACCTTATCAGGGGTGATTGAGACCGTCAACATCGGTACCGCAGACGATAAGAAAGAGATCAAGATCGGGGCAAGTCTACAGGCCGAGAGGAAAGACCGTTGATCATGTACTTGACTGTGTTAGAAAGGTCAATGGGTTGTGTGCTCGGTCAGCATGACGAGTCAGGTCGAAAAGAGCATGCAATATACTACCTTAGCAAAAGTTTACCGACTGTGAACAAAGATACTCATTGCTCGAGAAAACTTGCCGCGCTTTGGCATGGGCTGCTCGCCGACTAAGACGATATATATTGACTCACACGACTCTATTGATATCAAAAAGGGATCCAGTCAAGTATATTTTTGAAAATCCAGCACTTACCGGAAAGGTTACTAGGTGACAAATGATACTGACAGAGTATGACATCCAATACACTTCACAAAAAGCCATCAAGGGAAGAGTCTTGTCAGACTATCTTGCATAGCAACCGATTGATGATTACCAACCTATGAGGTTTGACTTTCCTGATGAGGACATCATGTTTCTCAAATCGAAAGATTGAGAGGAACCACTCCCGGAGGAGGGGCCTGACCCTGAATCCAAATGGGTTATAATGTTTGATGGGGCGGTCCACGTCAATGGTCGCGGAGTTGGTGTAGTGTTGATCACACCGGAAGGGGGTTCATATGCCATTTGGTGCCAGAATAATTTTTCCCTGCACCAACAATGAAGCCGAATACGAAGCTTGTATCCTAAGACTTGAGGAAGCCGTCAATATACAGATTAAAACCCTGGATGTATACGGGGATTCAGCTTTGGTCATCAATCAAACTAACGGGAAATGGTGCTTTGCTGGAACTACGTACCCAGAATTGACGTATCTCGGTCAGAGACGAATGAAGAAAGCATTTGGTCAGAAAGTGCGCCCTCGGGGGTATCAAGTCGGTGAATTGGTACTCAAAAGATTTCTTCCTCCCAACACAGATCACAGGGGCAAATGGACACCGAACTATGAGGGTCCGTACGTGGTTAAAAGGATTTTCTATGGCGGATCTTTGATGCTAACAACCATGGATGGCGAAGGATTCCCGTCCCCTATTAACTCAGACGCAGTTAAAAAAAAATATTTCGCATAAAATAGACCCGCTGGACGATAAAAAGAATAGTCCAGGCAAAAAAAGGGCATCCCGACGAACCAAAAAAAAAAGAATAAAGAGGTTCGGGCAAAAATTAGGGATATAAAAAAGAGTACACCCGGTGAGTCGAAAACCCAAAAGGGCGGCTCAGGCAAAAATGGGTATCCCGGTGGATTGAAAACCCGAAAAGGGGGCGATCCAGGCAAAAGTTAGGGAATAAGCGAATGACTGTGATCTGAGTTCATCAGTGTTATATCACCGTTTCATTCAATCCGGCAATCTTCGAAGGTTAAAGATCGACTAATCATCCACTTCAGAAAGCAAGATGAGCAGAGCGTCTTGAGGACATACGAGCCATAGTAGAGTCGAAACTCGGTGGGACCCCGTATCCCCATTGCCATTAGGATAGTTCTCTTTTTATAGCGATCACCTCTTTTCAGGGATCAGCTTCCTGATACCCTCGCCTATTCCTGGCACAAATTTTCTCCCCAGTAAGCGTCAAATAACTCAGTTAAAGAGCCTCTTTATTTTTCATTTATCAGTTTGTTTGCAAAAATGTCCGAATTTTTGATAAAACATATTGCATATGAACATAATGGTGGCTTTTGCAGATGATTTGCACATGAAAACATTTAAAATTACTTTGAATGTGCTTAATCCCGGACGGTGAATTCAAACCGAGTAATTCCCCCGAGGCATACGTGTATTTTTGGTTGCAGGTCACAGGAACCGGATGCCAAGTCATGAATCCTCATCCCCAAGCGGTTGACAAAGTCTCTCCTCAGCAGAGCATGTTCCCCAGCAGAGTTGACAGTATCCAGACTATATATCCCCAACGGAGTTGACAGTGTCAGACTGTATCTTCCTAGCAACAGCGGAGTGGTTGCATAACCAACAGATGAGAGGGTGGTGTTCCCAGTGTTCATCTCATTCCCCAACAGATTATTTTTAACAGATTTGTTAATCCCCAACTTGAGGGAGATTAGCAAGTTCATATCCCCAGCAAAGGTCGTTTCCTACGACATTTCCCCAGGAAGTGTTTTCCCCACAGACTCTCCTCATAGAGCCTCGCCAAACAAAGTTTCCATAGTTGATACTCCCCCCGCAAGGTCAACTTTTCAAGCAACCAATTTATTTTTGGTGGCTCATTGGTCCCGGCAGACGGATCATTCCCCACAGAGCATTCAAGGATTGATACAGCGATCTGTTCCCTACCGGAGTTTGCTTCCCCAAGCAGATTTCTTTTTACACCATGCATAACATTTGCATTTGCATGCATATCATATCAAGCATACACATAAGCTGATAAACAGGTTCTTCCAAGCAGACTGAAGAATTACTTTACAACCAAGGTCATGAGATCCAGCCAGAGGATCAAGCGTGAGTGATCCAGCCTGAGGGTCGTTTCGAAGATTCAGCCTGAGAATCGTTTTCCAGTGATCCGGCCTGAGGTTCATTTTGAAGATTCAGCCTGAGGATCGTGTTCCAGTGATCCAGCCTGAGGGTCATTTCGAAGATTCAGCCTGAGAATCGTGTTCCAGTGATCCAGCCTGAGGGTCATTTCGAAGATTCGGCCTGAGAATCGTGTTCCAGTAAGCCAGCCTAAGGCTCAATTTGAAGATTCCCCAGTGAAGTCGCCTACAAGCTTTATTTCCCCAGCAAGCCCAATCTAATTGAGGAGTCGTTACAACATGTTCTAGCCCGAAGAATATGTACGAAGCCCAAAAGTGGAATATTCTCGAAGCTGCATATCTAATATGAAGGTTGGGTGTAGATTTCAAAAGAGGGTCAACCAGCGCATGCCTCAGATGCGGGATCCTAATGATGGGAATTTATCATCAAAACAATTCAGATCTAGCCAAAAGATCGAAGTCAGGTCTAGCCCGAAGACCGGAAATAGACTCAGCCAGAGAATCGAAACAATTCAGATCTAGCATGAAGATCGAAGTAGATTCAGCCAGAGAATCAAAGAAAATAGATTCAGCCAGAGAATCGAAACAAAGGAGATCTAGCCAGAAGATCGAAGAAGATCTAGCCAGAAGATCGAAGTCAGGTCTAGCCCGAAGACCAAAAATAGATTCAGCCAGAGAATCGAAACAATTCAGATCTAGCCAGAAGATCGAAGTAGATTCAGCCAGAGAATCAAAGGAAATAGATTCAGCCAGAGAATCGAAACGAAGGAGATCTAGCCAGAAGATCGAAGAAGATCAGGCCAGAAGATCAAAATCGTATCCAGCCCGAGGATCAAAATTAATATCCAACCAGAGGACTAAATTGAGTATAGGTTCAGCCAGAGGATCGAAACTCCAGATTAAGCCAGAAGACTGATTCAGATCCAGCCAGAGGATCGGAAGAAAAATAAACAGTGCGGTGTATTTCCGCGTTTTTGTGGTGTTCTCGGAGCGTAAATTTTTGGTCTGTCTTTGGTATTCAATCACAGCTCACCCCGTTTGTCTGATAAGTTGTTCGTTTTCATCCTACTCGGGTTAGCTGATGATTGAATAGGGGCAGCTGTAACACCCCAAAATTTTCCCTCCTCATTCATGCATTCATTTAGCATTTCATATTGCATTTCATCATGTCAATCAAATTAGATCTAAGAAACTTTATTTTAAAAAAAAACGAAAAATAAATAAATAAAATTTTTTTACAAAAAAAATAAATAAATAAAAAAAATAATAAAAAATAAATAAAATATAATAGAAAAACTTGGACTTGAACCTCTCTCATTTGAGCCCACAAAGCCATGAAAATCAGGTTATAAAAGAGGGAGATCAGACAGAAAAAGGAAGAGAAGCAAAATACTCTGAGGTTTCCTTGAAACAAAACCTAGAGAGAAACCTGACAGAGAACTCAGAGCAACCCCCAGGCAGCTCTTAAAAATTCAATCTGACTCACACACTTTCATCTCACGCAAACCCTAACATTGCCTTGCAAACCCAGCCGTGCCATTTGATTTCAACCGGTCTCTCCCATCAGGTTTGCCTCATTCCCATGATTTTATGCTCTTAATTTGGATCATCTGAATGTATGAGGTATGATGGATGAATTTCATTATGTTTTTGCCACGAGTTTAATTATGCATGAATGGGTGAAACCTATGCCTTGAATGTTTAATCACATGATTTCTGAAATGTATGCCACAGGGTTTGAGGTTTCTGGAACCATACTGTTATCCATGAAAAAAATGCTTAACGTGTTTCACTAACCCTTTTGTTGAGTTTTTGTGAGGGCTCACAGACTCTTGTAGAGATGGTTTGCGTGGTTTTCCCACTTTATTTGTGGGATACCCCCTGGAGGTTCATTCCGATTACCTGTACTGACTCACCTTTCTTTGATGGCATTAGCTTGGGAGATCCCTGGGTTTCTTACTCCTTTAATTGCTGTTACTTCGGATCTTTATCCGTGTGGTACTTTTACCTCTTTTCCGCATTTTATCGCTTTCTTAGCTGGTAGACCTCGATAGGAGGCATTTGTTTTCTTTTGTTTATTTACTTCTGAGCCCCTTGTTGGCACATTTACTTTGTACATGTTTGTTTTGCATGTGTTCGTATCCCTGCAGGTAGCGCGGTTCCTTCGTCAAGGACTGCCTTTTTGCCCTTGAGCATCCCAAACCCTAAAACCCAAAGCAACACGTTAACTCCTTCTACTACAGGCGAGTAAGTCTCCAAAGGTCGAGCATCCGGTAGATTGCGTAGTGACGTCGTTCGTCCAAAACCCAATCCATAACCCCGTAGTTAGCCGAACTACGTTTTGCTCTGATTCTCAGGCCAGATGAGATACGTAGGCATAAGACGCGATGTCTTAGCGAGCACACATCCCCCCAACCCATAGGTCAGCCGAGCTACGAAGACTCTGATTCTCATATTCAGATGAGATACGTATGCAGTGGATGCGACATCCGCGCGAGTCATTTTCATTTAACCCCTTTTTTTTTGGTAAACAGCACAAGATAAACTCACACCCTTTAGACAAGAATTACAAAAGTGGATCCCGTAGAGTACTACGGATGCGTAGGGGTGCTAATACCTTCCCTTCGCATAACCGACTCCCGAACCCAAGATTTGGTTGCAAGACCCCGTCTTGTCCTTTCCTTTTTCAGGTTTACTTCGAGCGTTTCCTTTCCCTCCTTTGGGATGAATAACGCACAGTGGCGACTCTTCTGTCATTTCTTTCTCGCCGGTTGTTTTTTCGCATACTGTATTTTTCAAGCTGCGACAGATACATAAAGAGATCGAAGTCTATGTCGATGATATGATTGCTAAATCCAGTAATGAAGAAGGACATGTTGAGCATTTGTTAAAGTTATTCCAATGTTTGAGGAAGTACAAACTCCACTTGAATCCCAATAAATGTACTTTTGGTGTTCGTTCTGGTAAGTTGTTGGGCTTTATCGTCAGCGAGAAGGGTATTGAAGTTGATCCTACCAAGGTCAAAGCAATACAAGAAATGCCTGCGCCCAAAACTGAGAAGCAAGTCAGAGGTTTTCTTGGCCGTTTGAATTATATCTCAAGATTCATTGCGCATATGACTTCCACATGCGCGCCTATATTCAAGCTTCTTTGGAAAGATCAATCTTGTGATTGGACCAAAGATTTCCAGAAAGCTTTTGACAGTATCAAAGAATATCTGCTTGAGCCTCCGATTCTGTCACTGCCCTTGAGGGAAGACCGTTGGTCATGTATTTGACTGTGCTCGAAGAGATTATGGGTTGTATTCTTGGTCAACAAGACGAAACTGGAAAGAAAGAATATGCAATTTACTACCTCAGTAAGAAATTCACCGACTGTGAGACCCGATATTCTATGCTTGAAAAGACTTGTTGCGCATTGGATTGGGCTGCTAAGCGTCTGAGTCAATATATATTGAATCATACTACTTGGTTGATATCCTAAATGGATCTAATCAAGTATATTTTTGAGAAGCCTGCTTTAACTGGGAGGATTGCCCGTTGGCAGATGTTGTTATCCAAGTATGATATTGAATACCGAGCTTAGAAAGCTATCAAAGGTAGTGTCTTGGCTGACCATTTGGCTCACCAACCGATTGAAGACTATCAGTCAGTGCAGTATGATTTTCCTAACGAAGAGATCTTGTACTTGAAAAAAAAATTACGATGAACCATTACTTGAAGAAGGGCCAAAACCTGGTTCCCGTTGGGGCATGGTATTTGATGGAAATGTTAATCAGTATGGTAATGGCATTGGGTAGTGATCATTACTCCTCAAGGCACTCATTTCCCGTTTACAGCTAGATTGACTTTCAAGTGTAAAAATAATATGGTTGAGTATGAAGCTTGCATTATGGGGCTTGAAGAGGCCATTCATCTCAAGATCAAATATCTTGACGTCTATGGAGATTCAACTTTGGTTGTATCAAAGGTGAATGGGAGACGAATCAACCCGGTTTGATACCATATAGAGATTATGCGAGGAGGATTTCAACTTTCTTTACAAAGGTTGAGTTTCATCATATCCCTCGAGATGAAAATCGGATGGCAGATGCTCTTGCAACATTGGCTTCTATGATTGTGGTGAAATTCTGGAATGAAGTTCTTAATATGAATGTGATACGTCTTGATAGGCCAACCCGTGTGTTTGCTATTGAAGAGATCAAAGATTAGAAGCCGTGGTATTATGATATCAAGTGTTTTCTCCAAAGTCAGATTTACCCGCCCGGGGCATCTTTGAAAGATAAGAAGACTTTGAGGAGATTAGTTGGCAACTTCTACATGAATGGTGATGTGCTTTACAAGAGAAACTTCGATATGGTTTTGCTCAAATGCATGGATAAACACGAAGCATACCTGTTGATGACTGAAGTCCATGAAAGTTCCTTTGGTACTCATTCCAATGGACATGTTATGGCTAAGAAGATGTTGAGAGCATGTTACTATTGGCTGACAATGTAATCTGACTGTTGCAAGTTTGTTAAGAAATGCCATAAGTGTCAAATATATGTTGATAAGATTCATGTTCCTCTAACACTGTTGAATGTCATTTCCACTCCATGGCCCTTCTCCATGTGGGGAATTGATATGATTGGCATGATTGAGCCTAAAGCTTCTAACGAACATCGTTTCATTCTGGTGGCTATTGACTACTTTACAAAGTGGGTTGAAGCGGCATCGTATGCAAATGTAACCAAGCAAGTTATTGTAAGGTTTATCAAGAATCAAATTATATGCCGATATGGTGTGCCAAGTAAGATCATTACTGATAATGGATCAAACTTGAATAATAATATGGTGGAAGCTCTTTGCAAAGATTTCAAGATTGCACATCATAATTCTTCTCCCTACAGACCCAAGATGAATGAGGCTGTTGAAGCTGCAAATAAGAACATCAAGAAGATCATTCAGAAAATGGTTGTGACCTATAAGGATTGGCATGAAATGCTCCCATTTTCTTTGCACGGGTACCGTACATCCATCCGCACTTCAACAGGGGCAACCCCTTTCTCACTTGTTTATGGAATGGAAGTTGTGCTCCTAGTGGAGGTTGAGATCCCATCATTACGTGTCTTGATGGAAGCCAAGTTCATAGAAGCTGAATGGTGTCAGACCAGGTATGACCAACTGAATTTAATTGAAGAGAAGATATTGACTGCCATGTGTCTTGGTCAGTTATATCAACAAAGAATGAAGAAAGCTTTTGATAAGAAGGTCAGACCTCGCGTGTTCAGAGAAGGTGACCTTGTGCTCAAGAAGATTCTATCTTTCAAACCAGATGCTAAGAGAAAATGGACTCCTACTTATGAAGGCCCATATGTTGTTAAGAGAGCCATTTTAGGCGGTGCTTTGATTCTTACAACTATGGATGGTGAAGAGTTCACTCGTCCTGTGAACGCCGATGCAGTCAAGAAATACTTCGCCTAAAAAAAGAAAAGAACAGCTCGCTAAGTTGAAAACCCGAAATGGCAACTTAGGCAAAAATGAGCGTCTCGGTGGATTGAAAACCTAAAAGGGCGATCCAGGCAAAAATTAGAGACATAAAACAGAAAATCTATCCCGATAAATTGAGTACCCTGCCTTGGGGCAATTTATGCAAAAATTAGGGATCATGGCAAGTAACGACATTCAGTCGACCTTCGATTTTAAAGACATTCTTGAGCACGTCATTTGGTTCTGAGTCATCTTCAACCGAAGCCAAGAGCACAGTGGATATCAAAGTTGGTAGAAGGAGTAGTGATCATTGTATTCAATGTAGCCCTCTTCCATGTAAATTACCATTTTTCAACTTTAATAAGGATCTATGGAGTCTTGTCATTTATAGACTACCATTCTATTAAATAAATTTGAGCTTTTTATCCAATTGTTTCTACTCTTATTTATTCAGCTAAATTAAATTAAATTTTATGATGATCATTTTGAAATTGAATTTTAAAAAAATCAAAATCATGTTTTTATTAAAATAATAAAAGCAATTACTTTTTAAGAGCAATCGATTCCATTAAAGGAACATCAACAACAGTCTGAGAACAGGTAAGTCCCAAAATGTGAAGCATTGTTGGTCTTCCCCAAACAGTTGATTCGGTCATCTTTTCCGAACGACAACTCAACTTCCTCAGCCAAATTTTGTTGGTTTCCCCAACTGAGTTCGTATTTGTCTCCCTATCTTTGAGTTATAGGCGCATTATCTCAGCGGCTTGCATAGATTCAACATAAATTGTTATTCCCCTCAGGTCGTCAGCAAAGTTTATGCCTGATCACTGCAAGGTTGTCTCCCATTTTATATGGTGTTAACCTAAAATTCTCCGCAGAGTTGATGATGCAGATCCCTAATAATCTGTCCTCTTTCCCCTAGCCAGGGTCGAGCCTTTGAGAAGAATGATTCATGATTCATCTCATTCTCGCTTCCCTACTGTTGAGATTGGTGGAGTGTGGTATCGGTGATTCATATCAGTGACATTCGTATCCCTCGTGATTGTTTTGTCAGCATAATCATCATATATACATATGCATATACATTCATAGATTTCATCATTTGCATTATTATTTCATTTTTATGATTCATCCTGTTTCTGATCCTCTACTATGGTGGTATCCTTTTCCCCCGTGCAGATTCAGTGTGTCTATCCTCTTTCAATTGTAGAGTGTCAACCCCTTAAGCAGAAAGAATTTAACCTTTCTCATTCCCCACCGAGTTATTTCCTCGTGGATGATTATTATTTCAGCTTCCTCCCTAGTTGATTGTCTGGATGGAACCACTCCCCCTGAGTTATATCCTTATTAGGTCGAGTCTTTGATTGACAATTTCTTTCTAGCTCTTACCTGGATAGACGTTTTGGTCCCCCGAGAGTCTATTACCCAGTAACTGGCAATATTCTTCTCGATTTATGAGTACTTTACTTTTTCCCAAAACCTGGTAAAAGTAATATACTTCCTTTATTTCTCCCAAGCAAATTTGTTTTCATGTTTCCCTAGGAAGTCTATCTTTTTCATGTTCATCCTAACCGATGGTGGATATTCTTTCCCTTTTGAGTCTATCCTAGATATGTTCATCTTAACCGATGACGGATATTCTCGTTCTGGTTTTATGCCCAATAACAAGGTAGTTTTAATCCCTATTTCATTCCTTTGAGTTTATCCTTGATATGTTCATTTTAACTGATGACGAATATTCTCTTTTTTAGTTTTCTATCCAGTAACTGACAGATATAATTCCTATTTCTCCCCTCGGAGTCTATCCTTGATATGTTCCTCTTAACCGATGACAGATATTCTCTTTTCGGTATTCTATCCAGTAACTGATAGATGTAATTCCTACTTTTTCCCGGTAGTCTATCCTTGATATATTCATCTCAACTAATGACGGATATTCTTCCCTTTGAGTCTATCCTTGATATGTTCACTTTAACCAATGACAAATATTATCCTCTTTACGGTATTCTGCCCAGTAACCGGTAGTTGTAAACCCTATTTGGCTTTTCCCCAGTAGCTGGTAATGAATACACCTCCTGTTTCCCTCAGCGAGTCATCCTTGATATGTTTACCCTAATCGGTAACGGATGTCCTCTCTATCAGGTTATATTATTTCCTTACCCAGTAACCGGTAGTGGATAATATACTTCTGTTACTTCTGTGTCGAAGATCTTTTCTTCCCCAGGTGAGTTCGAGTGCGTATTTCCTCAGTGAAATCGCCATTTCCTGTTTGGTTCAGGCATTTCAGCTTTGTTCTGATTTACCTGTTTCCCCTGCATATTTTTTCCTTTTATCCCCAGATGAGTCTTTCCATTGATTTATTTTCATGGAATCCCTCGTGTCCCCCAACAGTTTTAAGTCGTGGCCTGGCCTACGCACAACCTTTTATCCCCTAAAGTCTTTGTCTCCCTAGTGAATTTTCCTTACGGAATGCATTATACTCATGTGGACTTTCGGTCTCTCTAGATTATTTTCCTTTGTGACAACATTTTCCACACAAAGATTATTTTTAGAATTCATATCATATGCATCATGAGGTCTCTTAGGGATCAAAATTTGTTTCTATATGTTGTTATTTAAGTCCATTCTACTGAGTCGACACGAAGATTTTAACCTTCATCTCCTCAGTTAGAACGTCCTTAAATAGGGGCAACTATAAGACCCCAATTTTGACCCTAAGACCCCTCATGCTATCTCATCATATGCATTAGCTTTGGGATCATATCTTGGTATCCTCCTTACCTTCCATTCATTGGGTTTGTATTGGGAGAGATCACCAAGCACTTTTGATTGTGTCATACTTTTTTTTTCATTATTTACTAATCAAAATACCAAAAATATGTCAATGTATAGTTTGTTGCTTTTGCAGGTAATGTGTGTGCTCACATATGCTCTATCAAACTTATCTAGGGTTTGAGACCCTCAATGCAAGGAACTCAGTCAGGAAATGGTTCACATTGGCTCTAAGTATCATATATGGATCCCCATGTTCTTCACATGATATTTTGATCAATAAATCATCAAGAGTTTAGAGTTGGTTTGCATTGGAAACCCTAATTCATCTAGGTATCTTGTGTGACTTCTTCAACAAGTTTCTTCAATAATTGATCAAAAATTTCAAGGTATACTTCACATCACATCATGTTATACATATATGATCCTCCATGAGTCCCAAAAATCAAGAGAATATCAAGCTAGCAAGATGGTTCATGGTGGTTGACCAGAGAAAGTCAACTAGTCAAAACTAGGGTTCCCTAGACCCTATCTCCTACAATTTTTGTCATATCAAAATGATTCCAAGAGAAAAGTTACTCAAAATGACATTCCAAACAACTTTAAGGTTTAAGTAAAGAGTTAATTTTGTTTGGAAAGTCAATTCTTATGGTGAAAGATTATAGGTCATTTTGCCTGAACCCTAATTTGGAGGTCAACTTCCCAAGATCATAACTTGCTCAATTTTTATGAGATGAAAGACATTCAAATTCCATGATTTAATTCAAGATGTATACTTAAACTTTGATGTTTAGAGGAAGTGAAAATTCAACTTGTAAATGCATGTGCCAAAAGGAAACATTATAGGTCATTTTGGGCCATTACCATTGAACAAGTGATTTTCCTCAACTTCTAAAATGCATAACTCCTTCATGCCAAACCCAAATAAGGTCAAATTTATGACCAAATTGAAGAGGTTTGAAAGAGCTACAACTTTGACGAAGGAATGTTTCTCATTTTAAGTCCATAGAAGAAGTTATTCAAGGTGGAAGAAGTGAACATTTGACTTGGGACTTAGAAAATTTTAAAATATGTTTGATTTCTCAAATTTCCACCTCAAAATTAATCATGATCCAAGATTCAAATGAAAAAGTGTTTAACATGAAATTTGTTCCCCTTGATCTCACCTTTCTAAAAAGTCCAAAATCATCTCATTTGTCTAAAGTATGAGGGACTTACGCATGGGTGTAAGTTAAAGGACCATTTGGATAATTTCAACTTCCATTTTTCATACACATTTGCATGGACTTCCAACATGATTTCAGCATGATGCACATTGAATCTTGGATCAGATCACATCATCTCGTGGTCCTAGTGCACACCCATATATCCATACAAGGGAGAATTTCAAATTTTGCCAAAATTGGAAGTGTATGAAAATCAATCTCATGGCCTATAAATAAGACCCTCATTGCTCAAAATTGAGGACCTCATGCCCAAGCTTTGAACCTGCAGCCATAAACCCTCACCATTAAAGGACAAACTTGAGGATTTTCTTTGAAAATCGAGTTTCAATTCTCCATCTGTTTTGAGATTGAAACTCCAAGAGTCCATCCATCTCCTTGATCCATTTCACTTCCATCAAGCATATGAAGCAAGGCAAAGCATAATTAAAAGCAAGATCGTGCCAATTTGAAGCTCCATTGAAGGTGATTTTTCAGAATTTTCATCTCTTCGATTCTCCCTCAATTCTCCACCATTCTTGTTGATTTTTAGTTGTCTGAAGTCCTATCAATGTAGGAAAGAAGATTGAGTTGCTTTGAGGTCAAATCGAAGCAAATCAATTCATGATCCTCAAATTCAAATCTCCGTATCTTTTTATATACTTGGAATTGGACAAAATGAGGCCAAATTCGAGCTCCTGAGCATTTTTTCTTTAAATCCATGTCTTGCTTTTTCATTTTGGTGATGGTTGATGGTGGACCACTCAGGTGAGGTCCACTGGAGAAGAAGACCAGAGCCCTAGCTCTGGTGATGTGTTGTCATGCATCTCAGCCATAGGATCCAACTGATTTGTTCTAATCTCGTGCGTTGCTTTTGATTACCACATGTGTGGGATAATTGACTGAAGCGCATGTGGAACGCGTGTTTCTATCCATCTGATATGCCTTCTCAATTAATGAGGGAGTTCAGATGGCTCTCCTTTTTTTGAATTTTTGAATATTTCATTTAATTGCTTATTTTTAATTAATTTATATTTATTTTATTTTTAATCTAAAAAATATGGGACTTTCACCAAAAAAATTCAAATATTTTCCTCTTTCATTTTCTGAATTTTGATATTTTTCATGAATTAATTGTTTTTGTACATATTATTAATTGTTTAAAAATATTTATGACTTTTCAAAAAGCATGAAATTTTTTGTCCAAGGTCCTCTGACCTTATTTGACCTATGATAAATCTCTTGGTCATTTATTTGGTGTTTTGAAGAGGTTTTAGGTTTTTGATCAAACATAATTAAATTTAAATGCATTTTAATTTGATTTTTAATTGATTAATTGTGTAGAAATTATGTTGAGCCACTTTTATTGACTTGTGAAGTTTGACTATGTGTTTGGACCTTTGTCAAGGTTGATTTGACTTTTGTTGGATTAAAAAAATCATTGGATTTAGGGGATTGATGAAATGTACATTTCATCTCCCAAAATGAAGGAATGATTTTAATTTGATAAAATTCCTCCCATGACCAATTTGTTTTTGTCTCATCTCCCCTCCCTCTTCATCTTCAATCTCATTCTATCCCATCCCTTCCATTGACCAATGAAGTCTCAATTTCCTAAGGCTAATTGGTTCATCAATAACTTCATGTTAGATGAACCAATACAAGTATGGATGAGATTAGGTCCTTCCTTTGATCATTTTCTTTTTGTGTGTGGTATATTTTAGGAGTATGGTTTATTGTACCATATCTCTAACATGCATTAACACCAAAATTTCTATTGTCCGGCCTCAGATAGTTGTGACTTCTACATAAGTCCAATTACCATTGCTTAACATAGCGCTGCATTTTGACCCAAATGCATAGCATTCTAGTAAGTGAATGCAAGTCTCCCCCCTTTCATGGTCTTGTGTGGAAACTTGGCATTTTTTCCTTCCTTTGGAAGATGTCTTGGTTCAAGGATCCATGCTTGTCAATAAAGGGTTGAGTGTTCTCCAAAGAATGACTTAATCAATTGAAAAGCAAAACTTCACTAACATCTAATCAACTAACATTTGACTAAATTTTATTATTATTGCTTTTAATTTCAAGTCATTTACTTTATGCAGTTTAAATTTAGGTCATTTACCATTCCATTTGCCTTTTTACATATCATTTAACTTGTTTATGTTTATGTCATTTTCACTTTGCTCACTTGAGCCATATATTGTGATTGTATATATTTGTTTGTGTATCTTGTTTGTGTTTGTGGTCTTTAGACCTTAAAATACCTAATAAACAAAAAAATCCTAAAAAATGTTTGTGTGAACTGTTGGATTTGATCTGAGCTTTGGACTTAGAATTAGGCAACATTCCCTATGCAAAAGAACTTGGCCAGTGTCAACATTTTTGAAACCAAGTTATTGTGATTTGAGCTTTCACCTGATACAAGTATTGGGATCCATTTGAGTTCATCTGCTACATGGTCTTGATGCAAATGTTACTTCGAACCTGTGTCTAATGCCTTATTCTGAGCCATTCAAGGAGTATGTCATCTGATACATGGGAAGATTAAGAAGAAGACTATGAAGTGGTTAGCTTGGATGTGACTATATTTATTTGATGCCTTGCTCTTCACTTTGCTACTTGCTTATTGATATTGCTTCATTTTAAGTCCAAAGGAAAAATGCGTTTCTATATGACATTCTTGTCTGTTGGATTGCATCCCATTGGTCAGATCTTTTCAACTCTTAACTTTTAAATTTTTGCTTAGGATTAGTCTCTTCATCTCCTCCCATTTCTTAAATTTTAAATCTCTTTCCCCTTTCAAAATCTTCTTTACTTGTGATTTCTAAATTTAGACTATTTTGCAAATTAGAAACTTTGGCCTTATGCCATTGCATTTTTTACACTCTTTTCTTAAATCAAATTTGTAAATAAATCTAATCATATTGACTTAAAATTTCAAAAGACAAAAAAAAACTAACACACATTCAAACTTTTGGCCCCTTTGTGTCTCTTTTAAACTTAAATTTTGATTAAAAGCAATCCACTCACTTTGAATTTGATACCACGAACTACGAGATTTTGATCCCTCATTTTTATGTTGGTACGTAGGCACAAGTCCGAAGGTCTTGTCAAACACAAAAATATAATTAATGAATTCTTTTCTCATCCTCACGGTCTATTTATTGCAAACATCATTTTATACCAAAAACACATACACACATAAAAAATGACTCCCTAGGAGTACCTAGGACACTTTGGGTGCTAACACCTTCCCTCTGTGTAACCAACCCCCTTACCCGTGATCTCTGCAATTTTATTAGTTTTGATTTGAAAACTTTTTATCTTTGGGTTTTGTTCATACTTTTCCCTTTTCCTTTAGAAACAATAAAAACGCGGTGGCGATTATGGTTTTATTGAAGTTAAGTTTATCCATAGCTTAATGGTCTTGAATTTACCGCTACAATGTGTAACACCCTAAACCCTGTCTCTTAATATAAAAGAGAAAATAATACACGTTTAGGAATGTTACTTCACATAAATCATTTATTTCATGAAAATAGTCCAAACTCGTAGCGGAAAACAAATAATCCCCATAACATCAATAATATAATAAGTCACCAAATAACGAAAATAAATTTCAGCAGTAAACTACAAAATAAATAACGCGCCCTTACCTAGTGTCATTGATTAGAGCAGATAAATACCAACTAAAAGAGATAAATAAAATAAATAAATACAACCTCCAAAATCATCTTCCAACTCACAAGCAACTACTCCTACTGAGTACCTGATTGTCTGTACTCCTGAAGAGCACAGACGCAACAATAACAAACAAAGACTGAGAATACATCTAACAAATGGTAAGAGTGAAATCCAATATATATGAATGCATGAACATAAAACAACATAACATGCATCATCAAAATCATAACAAAACACAAGTCTCAATCATTCACAAAAGGTTTCACTCTTGAACCGATAATTCGCCATACTCGACCATCACTGTAATTCGTCTTTAGATTACGAAACTCAAAACGTCATTCAAGATCATCACTCTAATCCCTCTCTGGATTACTATACTCAAAAATATATTTCCAAAACAAATTAATTATTTATCTCAAAAGAGAAAGTTATATTATTACCAATTGTCCCCAAATCATCAAATTATCCAAAACAACTCAAAAACTCCCAAGGAATCATAGTTTCTCAAAAACTTATTATTTTCTCAAAAACTCTTAAAAACTCAATATTCTTATTATGTCAGATCATGAACGGGGTAATGATATATAATTCCCTCAATTTACTTAAAAGTGACCCTAAGGTCACTAAAAGGACTCTAATATCACAAGATGCTCTAAAATACCACCGAAGGGCTCCCGAACTTCAAAAACTCCAGGATATACTCAAAATAACCTCATAGTACCTCAAAGGTACTCTAAAGTATCCAATTACTCTAAGGGTAAGATTCTCGAATGATAACTCTACTAAGGATACAACAAGCATTTTTTTCAAAATTACTCAAAAGGTAACCTAATAATATCAACAGTGCTCCAATCTTAGCTCAAATGTATCCTTTATTATGATCTCCAACTTTAAACAACTAAAAAGTAACTCTGACAACTCTATAATAACTCTAACCAAATAAAATAGGACCCTTAAACTCATCAAAAAGGTAACAAAATGTCACCACACTCAAAATTGCTCAAAACTATGGACCTAACTCTGAAATTGTCTCACTTCAAAATAGAACCAAATATTATATACTTATGATAAATTATGAACTTTCTAGTTTGAAATTTCTTTAAACTCTCTATACAACTCACTTAACCGTACCTCAAGCGAAGTTACGAAACTCCAGTTCTTTTCATTTCACTTCAGCCCTACCGCGACAATTCCTGTACGAACTCTAAAACAGAATGTCTGACTTCAAAATAGCATGAAAAATTATATACTCATGATAAATTTATGAAACTTTCCAGTTTGAAAGAGCATTAAGTCCTATTTCTAAGATAACTGACATCATCCTAAAAACGTACGAAACTCAAGTTACGCGTGAAACATGAGGACCAATGCAAGATTGAAATTGACTATGCCTCCGGTATAAAAACCAACAAACTGCTACTGTTGTAGCGCCCCTAAATCCAATTTCTCTACTTCAAAATGAATATTATCGTGTTAGCTTTCCAGCGCAACTAATGACACCTCAAACCGACTTACGAAACTCAAGTTATGCCTGAAATAAGACGGTCAACCCCGTTCTATGCCTACCAACGATTTTTTTGCATTTTTCACTTTATTAAACAGATCCAAAACTCGACCAATTCGCTCAATTGATTCCCAACCTTACCAAAACAGAGAAGGTTAACCATTGATAATAGGAATGTTTATATTCTCGCCTTATCAAAAGACTTTATAGTCAAAACCCTATGCTATGTATGGGATAACCTTTAACTATGGTCACATATCGATCAAATCACAAATCCACAAAAAAATATGGTCATTACAAAATTGGGAAATCAAACGACACAAACAGAGTTGTTCGAATTCTCGATGGTAAAATCTCAACTTTACAACATCAATCAACCAAATAAGCAAAAGAATTCATACGATCAAATAATCACCACTACAAGGTTATAAACCTACAAACAATAGTACTTACAGAGACCTTAGGGGATTTAATCCAAATCCCCTTTTAGGGTCTACCAATCACATACAAAAATATTCTCAACAAGCGCACCAATAAGGTTTTCTCCATATAAACCCCAAGGCTCTCATAGGAGGGTAAGGAACCCTCATTATCCTGCATGTCTAAATCACCCATAAGCAGATAATTCTCCCCCCTTACCTCGAAATTGAACCTCTTCCTTTTTTTTCTATAATCGGTTCCCAAAACCTTGTGCAATTCCAATTCCCACGATCTGTCGCATCCCAATTTTTTTTTAATTTTTTATGTTAACCTAGTCTGACTCTTATTTTTAGAATATATACTGGCCTAATTTGCCTCAAATTACAATTGGGATTACACCCTCACCTCACACCCCTAAAGAATCCGAGGCTCATATTTTATTCCAAAAAATATATTTTCTAAATAAAATATGACACTTTATTTTATTTAAATAAAAATTTGTAAATAATTATTTAGTAAAAATACTCAAAATGTGAAATATTCCCGATAATTCTATTTTCTCAAATTATTACTAAATAATTAAAATCATCTAATTATCTCTAATAATTTAAATAAATCCTATTTTATTTTTACGTTCTCAAACTCTATAATCCCAATAATTATTAAATAACTAAAATACCCCTAAATCTCACAAAACACCAAAATAACACAATTAACACACATAAACATTTTAATAATAATCTAAAAATTGGGGTGTTACAGTATGAGTGTTGCTTAACTCTAAGAGAGAGTTTTAGTTTTTTTTTTTTGAGGTGATTCATTAAAGGTACTAATGATTTTGTGAATTTTCAAGACCAGAAATCATGTTATTGGATTTTTGGCAAATACTTTTCATTGAAGAAAAAGAAGAAGTCTTTTCCTAAGAGGTTTTAGAGTATATAGCATTTGTCATCAAGTCAAGGACTCAGACAAGGTAATCCCGATGGAATTTAGTGAAGATTGATACAGAATGGGAGCTTGGAGGGCTTGTGACATGTGAAAGTGAATCAACTCAAGATCATGGATCTTGAAGATTTTAGAAGTGTTGTGAGTTACGTGTAGTTGAAGAATAATTAATAATTAGTTCATATAACTTAGTGGTTAATTCTAAATATTTCAATATTTTTTTGCTTATCATTTGTATAAAAGGCTGCTGTAAATTTCAAAATAAAAGACTACAATCGAATTTTCGATGGTTTGCCATCAGAGTCTAGATTATGTGTAAAGCAAGGACGGGATACTAAACAAGTATAATTCCTGGAGTACTATTTCTCTAAATCTTTCTCTTTATTTTCTGTTTAGATCTTTCATGCTAGTTTTATTGATTTTTAGTAGTTTGTATGGTGTTAAGTTTATTCTTGTTCATAGAGATATATTTTTTAAATGTAGGTCTATTTACATCTAGTCTTATAAATCTAAGTCTTTCTGCTGACTATACTGAAGAATTGTAACTTTAGAATATTTAATCAACTAAGTCAATTAGATTCAAATTTCTTTCTTTGAATTTAAGTAGATTAATTCTTCTTTTATTTTTAGTTAAGTCATCATTATTTTGCAATTACTTAATATTTTCATTGTACATTTATCTAATTGTGTAATCTCTATTTTTTTTTCAAAATCTACATATTTATTATATCAGAAAGGTCTATTCAATCCCTCTTCTAGACTATTCTACACCTATATTCATCAAAAATATGTTGTTGATGTGTTGAAAATAAAGGATAGGTAGCGATGTTGATGTGTTGTGCTTTGAAGGATGTATTTTATTTTTGTTTTATTTATTTATTTTATTTTGTTTATTATAATGTCTTTTTTTGTTAAGGTTGAATGCTCCAGGTTCTCGATGGGTTGAGTTTGGTGTAGATCAAAACGATATTGAACGCGTGGTAGAAAAACAACTTAGAATAGTGAATGACTACATCAAGGCTTGATGGAACAAATGGGTCTTGGTACCTAGTCATCCTTGGTCTAGAATTTTAAGACGAGCCTAGGGTATTATTTTGGATTTAGTTTTACCTATTATATTTCGAAAGTTAGTCATTGTGAAGGAATTACTTTAATTTGATAAATTGTATTAGCATTCATTTTTAATATCAAGTATTGTTTGTGGAAAAAACTATTTTATAAATGTATTATTTGTGGGAAAAAACTATTTTCTAAATGTGTAAGTCTTTGATTGTCATTTTTTGAAAAAATATTTTAAAGAAAAATATTTTTCTTTGATTAAATCTAATGATGATTTATGGATATTTTATCAAAAATATTTAATTATTTTGAAAATAAAAAAATTACACTAACATTGTTAAATAAATAGAAAATGGTTGATCCATAACACTGAGGGTATTTCCTAAACATATGTGCATATGTTAAAAGTTGTTGTAACCTAGTGAACTAAACTTTTTCGTGGTTATAACTGTCGTGTTCGATTAGGCTAAAAATTTATTGTTGAACTTAAATTATCTGAGGATTGGCTAAAATATTTCAACTTTGATTCACCTTTTTCCCAGGGCTACGGTAAAGAAAGAACTTTGTTCTTTAACTATGAGTTTCTTAACTCCTCCAAAGAGAGTGTAATGTAATATTTTTTTGTTTGATGTTTTAGATACTACACTAAGAAGTGCAAAATATAAACTAAAGCAAAATGATAAAGAGATAAAATTGAATAAAATCTTGTTTGATTGATCGTGTGTTTTCATTATAAGTTTAGTATTTGTATGCAAAAATCACTTTTAAAAGACAATACGACGTTGCCTCAATAATTTATTTTTGTTAAGCTAATTAAACACGTAATGTGTCATTATCCATTAGAATACTTTTCCCGCAAGTTTGAATTTATATTTCCTTTTCCAAGAAATTTCTCGTTCTTCAATCTACACGTGCACTATTTCCTGAGAATATGTGACTTTGAATCGATGACAATTTCAGTAAGTGGCGTGATAAGTAAAGAACATGAGTAAAAATGCTTTAACATTTTTTCAAAAGGGAGGGGGATTTTTTTTTTTTTAATTTCATATACGTTTTCATTATATTCTTCATCCTTTGAATATGTGAATCACAGAAAAGCAAGAAACTAGTTTACATGCATGGAAATCTCCTAAGAAATGCACTTATACAAAATTTCTTTCTCGCTGTCTTAGAAAATAAAATATTTTAGATCCTAATATCATTCTTTTCTTATTCGATAATATTTATCACATGTTTTTATTCTTTTTTTTCTCTAAATCTCTCAAAATGTAAATGTATTTTTTTCATTAAACATTATTATTGTGTTTTTCTTAAAGCGTAACTCTTGGTTGGAATCAAAATTATGTTCTTGTTTAATTGTAATATTCCATATTCCCTTAAATACTCAATTAGTTGTCAGTTGAAACCAATTGAGTTCCTATGTACTCTATCTATTATCAATTGTAACAATTAGAGCCCTTATGTGCTCTAAGTGTTGTCAGTTGGGACCAATAGAATAACCATTGAACTCTGAAAAGATTAATTATTAATAAAAGAGACAAACCAATATTAATAAATACAAGAGAGGACATTTTTGATAACATTAGTAATTGGTCAATTGGTGCTGGAAGATAAAATATCAATTATGATATTTTATTACTACCTAATATTATAATATATATATATATATATATATATATATATATATATATATATATATATATATATATATATATATATATATATATATATATATATATATATATATATATATATATATATATATATATATATATATATATATATATATATATATATATATATATATATATATATATATATATATATATATATATATATATATATATATATATATATCTATATATATATATATATATATATATATATATAATATATATATATTGTTATATATATTGTGTGGTTAGAAAGAAAGAAAAGAAGAAGTGGATAAGAAGAGAGGTAGTAGGTAAGATAGAAAGAGAGAGTTATCAGGAAGTGGGAGAAGAAAAAGGAAAGAAAGAAGAGGAGATGAAGAAGACTCATGGAAGAAGAAGAGGAACAAGCCTTACCACTAGGCCAATGATTTTGTTGTTGAGTATTTATGCAATGAATAAATGTTAATCTAAATCTTGATTAAGATAGATTAATAAACTAATTGAGTGTTATAAATCCGTTTTGGACGTAGTCGGAGGCGTTGGAAAGCTCTTTCAATGCTCTATCATATAGTGATGAAAAAACATGATTATATGTCAATTATTGATAGTATAATGATGATGAATATATATATTATGAGTTGTTGTTTTGTTGATTGAATATGGTTATTGTTCTTTCCATAATTCAAGAACCGTAAATCCGACTGATATGAGACTTAAAGCTTTGAAAAGCTCATACAGCGAGATATTGCATGGTGATGATAGACCATGAGCTAACCAAGAATTATTAGTAAAGAATAGTGATAATTGTATGCTTGGGTTATGTTTGACTTGTTTGTATGTGATAACTTGAATAACCTAAGAAATGAGGAGCATGTTGTGAGTCTGATATGTCTAGGGTTTATTGTGACATATTATGCTACCATGGGTGTTCTTGTATGATATTTAATATGCTAATATACATGCTATAAATTGATTGGATGATGTTGGATGTGAAATAATATGATTAAAACTCTATAAAGATGAGTGAGGAAACCTAGGAGAATAACTTGATTAATAACTTAGAAAGATAATCCAGGTTATGGAAATGAGTATACGGTGATGCTTGGACACAACGGTACCTAGGTGTATATCGTGGACAAGTATTCACCTTGTAAGTGAATCAATATACTTTGTATGGAACATGTGTGATTTATGTATGAGAATGGATCATGTTATGATGCCATGAGAATTGATATGATGTTATGAGAATCGTTTGATATTTTTGGTGAGGAACATTTGTTCCAAAAGTCCTATTTTGGTGAGGAGCATTGCTCCGAAAGCCCTATTGGTTATTGAGAATTAATCACGTATTCGGAATTAGTTGTGATTATGCACATACCACTTCAAGGGCTTCGGTAAAGCAGTAAGTGGGGATGTGGCACTAATGATTCGCGGCTCAATTGGGTTTAAGTCCCAACCATGACAGACATCGGGGAAAGGTGGACACCTAAGTGGGTTAGAGTCCTATATGGTGAAAGATACTCAACGTGGGTTCGAGTCCCATACGAGTGATGGTTCTTAAAAATGGGTTCGAGTCCCATATGGTGAAAGATACTCAACGTGAGTTTGAGTCCCATACGAGTGATGGTTCTTAAAAGTGGGTTTGAGTCCCATACGAGTGATGGTTCTTAAAAGTGGGTTCCAGTCCCATACGAGTGATGGTTCTTAAAAGTGGGTTCGAGTCCCATAGGGGAACCTGATGTCCACCGTGAAAGTCGAACCATACGGACATGCG
Source organism: Lathyrus oleraceus (assembly GCF_024323335.1). Taxonomy (NCBI): domain Eukaryota; kingdom Viridiplantae; phylum Streptophyta; class Magnoliopsida; order Fabales; family Fabaceae; genus Lathyrus; species Lathyrus oleraceus. The sequence goes on from NC_066585.1 coordinate 160,566,248, forward strand.
TGAACCAAGCCTTGGCCTAGACGTAGGTGCGGTTAGGGATCGATGTTGCGTGAATCTGAATAGTGATTTATTGAGTTATGTGAACTCAAGTGACATGTTTCCATACATTGCGTTTATCCCTCTGTTACTCAAGTCCTAGTTACAAGGTGCGAGTGATGTACAAGTAACGGAAGGTGAATACTTGAGTTAGAATCGAGTAGGAACCCTGTAGAGCCGAGTGGACCCAGAGGATATGAGAACTCACTGAGATTATTATCTCATCCCATTATTGTTGTTATTTTTCAGGTCATCCTTGCAGGTTGAATCTAAGAGAAGTTGTTTATGGATGTTTCAAGGGATGTTGTTTATCATGATCTTCCGCTGTGGAGTTGTGTGCAATGAAGATATTGCACATAGTTCTTAGATTTTTATTGTTTAGGCACTATTGTATAACATGTTCCATTGATGTTTTTAGTTTGGACATGTGTATATACTGATGCCATTAGGCACTTATGTTGGATCAGTACCAATTATTAACACTTGTATGATATTATTCTAGATATATATTATACGGGTTGTTACAGTTGGTATCAGAGCAGGTCGATTCTCGACCTAGCCTTGAAACATCATGAGTAAATCTATTCCTGCCTCATATGTGTGTTTAGCAAACATGATTCTTAATATCACTGTATGTAGTATTGGGCCTGATCAACCTAATGCTATGTGCATGGTAGGTAGGATCATGGTTGAGCGGCCACGAGGACTCCGAAGTGTGGGTTGAACTTGTGCTTTGAGGATAAGCTCAAGCCAAGAGTTAGAAAGTAAGGAGAACTAGATTGCCCAGTTGTAGTTTCAGTAGGAATTGTGGTTTGGGTATTATGGAATTGAAGAAGTAGTGTATCATTCAAGCGATTCTGCAGTGTTAACGGAGTTGAGAAGTTGAGGATCTCTATTGGATAAATTGTCAGAGCTTTGAGAAAGGTGTGAATTGCTAGTGGAATAAGATATACTCACTGATATGGAATAAGTATTGTGAGTAATTCCGTATGGTGAAGGAGAAAGGATGGTTATGTTGCACATATGCCACAAGGTCTGGAAGTGAGGTAGTGTATCAGCGTTTCAGTTTCTAAGGCCACTAATATGGAATATATATTTGGAATGGTACCTTGCAAGTGGTTAAGGACTTGAGGGATAAGGACGTTCAGTTTTGTTGGGAGCCTAAGGTAGTGGTGAAGTCTAAGGAGAGACTCAAGGACATGACTACCTATTTTAAGTGAAACAGGTATGGGCCAAATGGAAGCTAGAAGATAAACCAAGTATGTTCAGTCGTAGGAGGGAGATCGGATTTGGGATAGCTCGTCAGCGGTTCAGTGTTAGTAAGAGACCATTGTGGAATGTTGAGTTACCTAAGGATCAATTATAAGGGTTTGCGTGAAGAGGGAGAACATACATTATATAATAATGGAAGCTCCGGTGAGTTTTGGTTGTAGGAGATTTGGTTGAGGAGAAGAGCAAGCAAGTCGGATTTAAGGAATTCTAATAGAATGGTTTTGTAATTGGAACTGGGAGAATTACCATGGGAAGATAAGTGAACACAGAGTGTGGAAGCAGTGTGAATATTACAATACAACCGTTGTAATATGGTACATTTTAGATAAAGGCACAATGGGACCATTAAGATTCATTAAGACAAAGTTATGGGCGTGTAGTTGATGACTGTTCGCATCGAGGATTTCTAGAGTATGTAGTGGAATGGAGGAAGTTAAACATTGGTGTTAAGAGAAGTGTGTGATAACAGCATTATGGTCACAAGTAAGTGTAATGGATTCCTTGTCTTGATATGGATGTAAAGTAACATACATTTTGTTGAGTAGTGAGTCTTGTATTCTAAGAAGTTGAGTTGATGATAGACAATGAAAGATAAACCAAGCTGGAGCATGTGGACTAAGTGTAGGGTTTGAAATATGTTATGATGTAAGAGCTTATTGGAGACAGTGAGGATTGTTCGTAGCAAGTCATCTAGACAAGAAACCCCGGTATGATGAAGTGTGTAGTAGGTATTGGGTTAGAAGAAAACATCCAATCATAAGCGTGTGGCAATGATAAGGTTCATCTTAAGTGCATTTTATTTGAATTGCAAGAGTAATAGTGGCTTATTGGAAGTCTGGTTGTTATTTATCTTCTTGAAGAGTGTTTGGTTGGTTGATCACGGAGTATAAACATTCACACCGTGTTGGAGCTTAGGGTATCTTAATTGTCATAAGTGTATCGTTGTGGATGTACAAATTGAGGATGGAGTTACAAGTCACCACAAGTCAAATTGGTAGTTTTGAAATTGGGATTTCTGAAGGTGTAGTGCATAGTTGGTCATCTGTAGAGATGTCATGGAAGTCAGACATTTGGGGAAACCAACCTAGTGAACCATATTCGGTGTGAGATACTCTACCCTATTGGAAGAATTCATGAATTATACTTCCCAGGAGGAACGGGAATCATATATTCATGAAGTTAAACATGTAACTCAGACTGTATATTAGTAAGAGCATGAGCTAAGATTAAGGAAGATGGTACAGGACGATTGAGATGAATGATTTTGGATACGAAGTGAAATGTCATCTCTAGACGTGTGTGAAATATTGTGTATGACTCTATGCGGTGTATGAACGAACACTCATAGTTATGTTATAGATTGCTTAAGTTCCTTAGAAGTGGTGTCTTGTTGATGATTTAAAGTTCCTTGATGGTGTTATGTTGTTTTTGGTCGAGATCATGTACTGGGAGAAATCTTAAATGAATCAAAACCCTATAAGAGGATTTGATAGGGAATATAGTAACAAGAATTGGATAGTGTCAACCTAATTTGGATAAGTTCATTCGAGCGCAAGATAAATTTGAATGTCATACACCTTTATGGTTGCAGTCGCGTGGCTCCTGTGTATATATAACTTATGGAAGATGTTGGTCCTATTCTAAACTTTTAGGTGTCATGGAAGTCAGACATTTGGGGAAACCAACCTAGTGAACCATATTCGGTGTGAGTAACTCTTGGGTGTATCACTATTACAGATAACGAGAACCCTAAGGAGTGATGTTGGAAGAAACTTACTAAGTGGTGATTTGGAAGGGATTAGTTCAGTATATTGTATGCGTTAGTAAGGTGTAAATTGATTAGTCGGAATATGGCAATCAATAATTTCTTGGATTCATGGCTTCGGATGAGGACCCCCAGGAGAGTAGTATTTGTGTGTACAATGATACTCTACCCTATTGGAAGAATTCATGAATTATACTTCCCAGGAGGAACAGGAATCATATATTCATGAAGTTAAACATGTAACTCGGACTGTATATTAGTAAGAGCATGAGCTAAGGTTAAGGAAGATGGTACAGGACGATTGAGATGAATGATTTTGGATACGAAGTGAAATGTTATCTCTAGACGTGTGTGAAATATTGTGTATGACTCTATGCGGTGTATGAACACTCATAGTTACGTTATAGATTGCTTAAGTTCCTTAGAAGTGGTGTCTCGTTGATGATTTAAAGTTCCTTGATGGTGTTATGTCGTTTTTGGTCGAGATCATGTACTGGGAGAAATCTTAAATGAATCAAAACCCTATAAGAGGATTTGATAGGGAATATAGTAACAAGAATTGGATAGTGTCAAGCTAATTTGGATAAGTTCATTCGAGCGCAAGATAAATCTGAATGTCATACACTTTTATGGTTGTAGTCGCGTGGCTCCTGTGTATATATAACTTATGGGAGATGTTGGTCCTATTCTAAACTTTTGGGTGTCAGCGAGAAATTTATTCTAATAAGGGATGTCGGTGAGGTCCTAGTATTGTTTTGCATAGTGGACACTCTTGAGGATATGCATGATCTTATATGTAGACTGTTAGCTAATCAATGGTGCTTAGGAATCCCAGGTGTTCCACTGTTGGAATCAGAGTATCACAATGGAAGGTGATGGAAGAAAGAGCTCAATCAAGTCTATGGGGATCAAGGAGATAATTACTCGTAAGAATGGAGGTAAGGATAAGAGTAAGACAATCTCGTGCTAATGGTTCTATCTCATTGGAGTAATGGAGGTAAGGATAAGAGTAAGACAATCTCGTGTTAATGGTTCTATCTCATTGGAGTAGTACGAGAGAAGTGAATTAATAGGAGTAGAGACTTGCAACCAATCAATGGTGCTTAGGAATCCCAGGTGTTCCACTGTTGGAATCAGAGTATCACAATGGAAGGTGATGGAAGAAAGAGCTCAATCAAGTCTATGGGGATCAAGGAGATAATTACTCGTAAGAATGGAGGTAAGGATAAGAGTAAGACAATCTCGTGCTAATGGTTCTATCTCATTGGAGTAATGGAAGGAGATAATTACTCGTAAGAATGGAGGTAAGGATAAGAGTAAGACAATCTCGTGCTAATGGTTCTATCTCATTGGAGTAATGGAGGTAAGGATAAGAGTAAGACAATCTCGTGTGGCTTATTGGAAGTCTGGTTGTTATTTATCTTCTTGAAGAGTGTTTGGTTGGTTGATCACGGAGTATAAACATTCACACCGTGTTGGAGCTTAGGGTATCTTAATTGTCATAAGTGTATCGTTGTGGATGTACAAATTGAGGATGGAGTTACAAGTCACCACAAGTCAAATTGGTAGTTTTGAAATTGGGATTTCTGAAGGTGTAGTGCATAGTTGGTCATCTGTAGAGATGTCATGGAAGTCAGACATTTGGGGAAACCAACCTAGTGAACCATATTCGGTGTGAGATACTCTACCCTATTGGAAGAATTCATGAATTATACTTCCCAGGAGGAACGAGAATCATATATTCATGAAGTTAAACATGTAACTCAGACTGTATATTAGTAAGAGCATGAGCTAAGATTAAGGAAGATGGTACAGGACGATTGAGATGAATGATTTTGGATACGAAGTGAAATGTTATCTCTAGACGTGTGTGAAATATTGTGTATGACTCTATGCGGTGTATGAACGAACACTCATAGTTATGTTATAGATTGCTTAAGTTCCTTAGAAGTGGTGTCTTGTTGATGATTTAAAGTTCCTTGATGGTGTTATGTTGTTTTTGGTCGAGATCATGTACTGGGAGAAATCTTAAATGAATCAAAACCCTATAAGAGGATTTGATAGGGAATATAGTAACAAGAATTGGATAGTGTCAACCTAATTTGGATAAGTTCATTCGAGCGCAAGATAAATTTGAATGTCATACACCTTTATGGTTGCAGTCGCGTGGCTCCTGTGTATATATAACTTATGGAAGATGTTGGTCCTATTCTAAACTTTTAGGTGTCATGGAAGTCAGACATTTGGGGAAACCAACCTAGTGAACCATATTCGGTGTGAGTAACTCTTGGGTGTATCACTATTACAGATAACGAGAACCCTAAGGAGTGATGTTGGAAGAAACTTACTAAGTGGTGATTTGGAAGGGATTAGTTCAGTATATTGTATGCGTTAGTAAGGTGTAAATTGATTAGTCGGAATATGGCAATCAATAATTTCTTGGATTCATGGCTTCGGATGAGGACCCCCAGGAGAGTAGTATTTGTGTGTACAATGATACTCTACCCTATTGGAAGAATTCATGAATTATACTTCCCAGGAGGAACAGGAATCATATATTCATGAAGTTAAACATGTAACTCGGACTGTATATTAGTAAGAGCATGAGCTAAGGTTAAGGAAGATGGTACAGGACGATTGAGATGAATGAGTTTGGATACGAAGTGAAATGTTATCTCTAGACGTGTGTGAAATATTGTGTATGACTCTATGCGGTGTATGAACACTCATAGTTACGTTATAGATTGCTTAAGTTCCTTAGAAGTGGTGTCTCGTTGATGATTTAAAGTTCCTTGATGGTGTTATGTCGTTTTTGGTCGAGATCATGTACTGGGAGAAATCTTAAATGAATCAAAACCCTATAAGAGGATTTGGTAGGGAATATAGTAACAAGAATTGGATAGTGTCAAGCTAATTTGGATAAGTTCATTCGAGCGCAAGATAAATCTGAATGTCATACACTTTTATGGTTGTAGTCGCGTGGCTCCTGTGTATATATAACTTATGGGAGATGTTGGTCATATTCTAAACTTTTGGGTGTCAGCGAGAAATTAATTCTAATAAGGGATGTCGGTGAGGTCCTAGTATTGTTTTGGATGGTGGACACTCTTGAGGATATGCATGATCTTATATGTAGACTGTTAGCTAATCAATGGTGCTTAGGAATCCCAGGTGTTCCACTGTTGGAATCAGAGTATCACAATGGAAGGTGATGGAAGAAAGAGCTCAATCAAGTCTATGGGGATCAATGAGATAATTACTCGTAAGAATGGGGGTAAGGATAAGAGTAAGACAATCTCGTGCTAATGGTTCTATCTCATTGGAGTAATGGAGGTAAGGATAAGAGTAAGACAATCTCGTGTTAATGGTTCTATCTCATTGGAGTAGTACGAGAGAAGTGAATTAATAGGAGTAGAGACTTGCAACTAATCAATGGTGCTTAGGAATCCCAGGTGTTCCACTGTTGGAATCAGAGTATCACAATGGAAGGTGATGGAAGAAAGAGCTCAATCAAGTCTATGGGGATCAAGGAGATAATTACTCGTAAGAATGGAGGTAAGGATAAGAGTAAGACAATGTCATGCTAATGGTTCTATCTCATTGGAGTAATGGAAGGAGATAATTACTCGTAAGAATGGAGGTAAGGATAAGAGTAAGACAATCTCGTGCTAATGGTTCTATCTCATTGGAGTAATGGAGGTAAGGATAAGAGTAAGACAATCTCGTGTGGCTTATTGGAAGTCTGGTTGTTATTTATCTTCTTGAAGAGTGTTTGGTTGGTTGATCACGGAGTATAAACATTCACACCGTGTTGGAGCGTAGGGTATCTTAATTGTCATAAGTGTATCGTTGTGGATGTACAAATTGAGGATGGAGTTACAAGTCACCACAAGTCAAATTGGTAGTTTTGAAATTGGGATTTCTGAAGGTGTAGTGCATAGTTGGTCATCTGTAGAGATGTCATGGAAGTCAGACATTTGGGGAAACCAACCTAGTGAACCATATTCGGTGTGAGATACTCTACCCTATTGGAAGAATTCATGAATTATACTTCCCAGGAGGAACGGGAATCATATATTCATGAAGTTAAACATGTAACTCATACTGTATATTAGTAAGAGCATGAACTAAGGTTAAGGAAGATGGTACAGGACGATTGAGATGAATGATTTTGGATACGAAGTGAAATGTTATCTCTAGACGTGTGTGAAATATTGTGTATGACTCTATGCGGTGTATGAACGAACACTCATAGTTATGTTATAGATTGCTTAAGTTCCTTAGAAGTGGTGTCTTGTTGATGATTTAAAGTTCCTTGATGGTGTTATGTTGTTTTTGGTCGAGATCATGTACTAGGAGAAATCTTAAATGAATCAAAACCCTATAAGAGGATTTGATAGGGAATATAGTAACAAGAATTGGATAGTGTCAACCTAATTTGGATAAGTTCATTCGAGCGCAAGATAAATTTGAATGTCATACACCTTTATGGTTGCAGTCGCGTGGCTCCTGTGTATATATAACTTATGGAAGATGTTGGTCCTATTCTAAACTTTTAGGTGTCATGGAAGTCAGACATTTGGGGAAACCAACCTAGTGAACCATATTCGGTGTGAGTAACTCTTGGGTGTATCACTATTACAGATAACGAGAACCCTAAGGAGTGATGTTGGAAGAAACTTACTAAGTGGTGATTTGGAAGGGATTAGTTCAGTATATTGTATGCGTTAGTAAGGTGTAAATTGATTAGTCGGAATATGGCAATCAATAATTTCTTGGATTCATGGCTTCGGATGAGGACCCCCAGGAGAGTAGTATTTGTGTGTACAATGATACTCTACCCTATTGGAAGAATTCATGAATTATACTTCCCAGGAGGAACAGGAATCATATATTCATGAAGTTAAACATGTAACTCGGACTGTATATTAGTAAGAGCATGAGCTAAGATTAAGGAAGATGGTACAGGACGATTGAGATGAATGATTTTGGATACGAAGTGAAATGTTATCTCTAGACGTGTGTGAAATATTGTGTATGACTCTATGCGGTGTATGAACACTCATAGTTACGTTATAGATTGCTTAAGTTCCTTAGAAGTGGTGTCTCGTTGATGATTTAAAGTTCCTTGATGGTGTTATGTCGTTTTTGGTCGAGATCATGTACTGGGAGAAATCTTAAATGAATCAAAACCCTATAAGAGGATTTGATAGGGAATATAGTAACAAGAATTGGATAGTGTCAAGCTAATTTGGATAAGTTCATTCGAGCGCAAGATAAATCTGAATGTCATACACTTTTATGGTTGTAGTCGCGTGGCTCCTGTGTATATATAACTTATGGGAGATGTTGGTCCTATTCTAAACTTTTGGGTGTCAGCGAGAAATTTATTCTAATAAGGGATGTCGGTAAGGTCCTAGTATTGTTTTGCATAGTGGACACTCTTGAGGATATGCATGATCTTATATGTAGACTGTTAGCTAATCAATGGTGCTTAGGAATCCCAGGTGTTCCACTGTTGGAATCAGAGTATCACAATGGAAGGTGATGGAAGAAAGAGCTCAATCAAGTCTATGGGGATCAAGGAGATAATTACTCGTAAGAATGGAGGTAAGGATAAGAGTAAGACAATCTCGTGTTAATGGTTCTATCTCATTGGAGTAGTACGAGAGAAGTGAATTAATAGGAGTAGAGACTTGCAACTAATCAATGGTGCTTAGGAATCCCAGGTGTGCCACTGTTGGAATCAGAGTATCATAATGGAAGGTGATGGAAGAAAGAGCTCAATCAAGTCTATGGGGATCAAGGAGATAATTACTCGTAAGAATGGAGGTAAGGATAAGAGTAAGACAATCTCGTGCTAATGGTTCTATCTCATTGGAGTAATGGAGGTAAGGATAAGAGTAAGACAATCTCGTGTTAATGGTTCTATCTCATTGGAGTAGTACGAGAGAAGTGAATTAATAGGAGTAGAGACTTGCAACTAATCAATGGTGCTTAGGAATCCCAGGTGTGCCACTGTTGGAATCAGAGTATCATAATGGAAGGTGATGGAAGAAAGAGCTCAATCAAGTCTATGGGGATCAAGGAGATAATTACTCGTAAGAATGGAGGTAAGGATAAGAGTAAGACAATCTCGTGCTAATGGTTCTATCTCATTGGAGTAATGGAAGGAGATAATTACTCGTAAGAATGGAGGTAAGGATAAGAGTAAGACAATCTCGTGCTAATGGTTCTATCTCATTGGAGTAATGGAGGTAAGGATAAGAGTAAGACAATCTCGTGTGGCTTATTGGAAGTCTGGTTGTTATTTATCTTCTTGAAGAGTGTTTGGTTGGTTGATCACGGAGTATAAACATTCACACCGTGTTGGAGCTTAGGGTATCTTAATTGTCATAAGTGTATCGTTGTGGATGTACAAATTGAGGATGGAGTTACAAGTCACCACAAGTCAAATTGGTAGTTTTGAAATTGGGATTTCTGAAGGTGTAGTGCATAGTTGGTCATCTGTAGAGATGTCATGGAAGTCAGACATTTGGGGAAACCAACCTAGTGAACCATATTCGGGGTGAGATACTCTACCCTATTGGAAGAATTCATGAATTATACTTCCCAGGAGGAACGGGAATCATATATTCATGAAGTTAAACATGTAACTCAGACTGTATATTAGTTAGAGCATGAGCTAAGGTTAAGGAAGATGGTACAGGACGATTGAGATGAATGATTTTGGATACGAAGTGAAATGTTATCTCTAGACGTGTGTGAAATATTGTGTATGACTCTATGCGGTGTATGAACGAACACTCATAGTTATGTTATAGATTGCTTAAGTTCCTTAGAAGTGGTGTCTTGTTGATGATTTAAAGTTCCTTGATGGTGTTATGTTGTTTTTGGTCGAGATCATGTACTGGGAGAAATCTTAAATGAATCAAAACCCTATAAGAGGATTTGATAGGGAATATAGTAACAAGAATTGGATAGTGTCAACCTAATTTGGATAAGTTCATTCGAGCGCAAGATAAATTTGAATGTCATACACCTTTATGGTTGCAGTCACGTGGCTCCTGTGTATATATAACTTATGGAAGATGTTGGTCCTATTCTAAACTTTTAGGTGTCATGGAAGTCAGACATTTGGGGAAACCAACCTAGTGAACCATATTCGGTGTGAGTAACTCTTGGGTGTATCACTATTACAGATAACGAGAACCCTAAGGAGTGATGTTGGAAGAAACTTACTAAGTGGTGATTTGGAAGGGATTAGTTCAGTATATTGTATGCGTTAGTAAGGTGTAAATTGATTAGTCGGAATATGGCAATCAATAATTTCTTGGATTCATGGCTTCGGATGAGGACCCCCAGGAGAGTAGTATTTGTGTGTACAATGATACTCTACCCTATTGGAAGAATTCATGAATTATACTTCCCAGGAGGAACAGGAATCATATATTCATGAAGTTAAACATGTAACTCGGACTGTATATTAGTAAGAGCATGAGGTAAGATTAAGGAAGATGGTACAGGACGATTGAGATGAATGATTTTGGATACGAAGTGAAATGTTATCTCTAGACGTGTGTGAAATATTGTGTATGACTCTATGCGGTGTATGAACACTCATAGTTACGTTATAGATTGCTTAAGTTCCTTAGAAGTGGTGTCTCGTTGATGATTTAAAGTTCCTTGATGGTGTTATGTCGTTTTTGGTCGAGATCATGTACTGGGAGAAATCTTAAATGAATCAAAACCCTATAAGAGGATTTGATAGGGAATATAGTAACAAGAATTGGATAGTGTCAAGCTAATTTGGATAAGTTCATTCGAGCGCAAGATAAATCTGAATGTCACACACTTTTATGGTTGTAGTCGCGTGGCTCCTGTGTATATATAACTTATGGGAGATGTTGGTCCTATTCTAAACTTTTGGGTGTCAGCGAGAAATTTATTCTAATAAGGGATGTCGGTGAGGTCCTAGTATTGTTTTGCATAGTGGACACTCTTGAGGATATGCATGATCTTATAAGTAGACTGTTAGCTAATCAATGGTGCTTAGGAATCCCAGGTGTTCCACTGTTGGAATCAGAGTATCACAATGGAAGGTGATGGAAGAAAGAGCTCAATCAAGTCTATGGGGATCAAGGAGATAATTACTCGTAAGAATGGAGGTAAGGATAAGAGTAAGACAATCTCGTGCTAATGGTTCTATCTCATTGGAGTAATGGAGGTAAGGATAAGAGTAAGACAATCTCGTGTTAATGGTTCTATCTCATTGGAGTAGTACGAGAGAAGTGAATTAATAGGAGTAGAGACTTGCAACTAATCAATGGTGCTTAGGAATCCCAGGTGTGCCACTGTTGGAATCAGAGTATCATAATGGAAGGTGATGGAAGAAAGAGCTCAATCAAGTCTATGGGGATCAAGGAGATAATTACTCGTAAGAATGGAGGTAAGGATAAGAGTAAGACAATCTCGTGCTAATGGTTCTATCTCATTGGAGTAATGGAAGGAGATAATTACTCGTAAGAATGGAGGTAAGGATAAGAGTAAGACAATCTCGTGCTAATGGTTCTATCTCATTGGAGTAATGGAGGTAAGGATAAGAGTAAGACAATCTCGTGTGGCTTATTGGAAGTCTGGTTGTTATTTATCTTCTTGAAGAGTGTTTGGTTGGTTGATCACGGAGTATAAACATTCACACCGTGTTGGAGCTTAGGGTATCTTAATTGTCATAAGTGTATCGTTGTGGATGTACAAATTGAGGATGGAGTTACAAGTCACCACAAGTCAAATTGGTAGTTTTGAAATTGGGATTTCTGAAGGTGTAGTGCATAGTTGGTCATCTGTAGAGATGTCATGGAAGTCAGACATTTGGGGAAACCAACCTAGTGAACCATATTCGGGGTGAGATACTCTACCCTATTGGAAGAATTCATGAATTATACTTCCCAGGAGGAACGGGAATCATATATTCATGAAGTTAAACATGTAACACAGACTGTATATTAGTTAGAGCATGAGCTAAGGTTAAGGAAGATGGTACAGGACGATTGAGATGAATGATTTTGGATACGAAGTGAAATGTTATCTCTAGACGTGTGTGAAATATTGTGTATGACTCTATGCGGTGTATGAACGAACACTCATAGTTATGTTATAGATTGCTTAAGTTCCTTAGAAGTGGTGTCTTGTTGATGATTTAAAGTTCCTTGATGGTGTTATGTTGTTTTTGGTCGAGATCATGTACTGGGAGAAATCTTAAATGAATCAAAACCCTATAAGAGGATTTGATAGGGAATATAGTAACAAGAATTGGATAGTGTCAACCTAATTTGGATAAGTTCATTCGAGCGCAAGATAAATTTGAATGTCATACACCTTTATGGTTGCAGTCGCGTGGCTCCTGTGTATATATAACTTATGGAAGATGTTGGTCCTATTCTAAACTTTTAGGTGTCATGGAAGTCAGACATTTGGGGAAACCAACCTAGTGAACCATATTCGGTGTGAGTAACTCTTGGGTGTATCACTATTACAGATAACGAGAACCCTAAGGAGTGATGTTGGAAGAAACTTACTAAGTGGTGATTTGGAAGGGATTAGTTCAGTATATTGTATGCGTTAGTAAGGTGTAAATTGATTAGTCGGAATATGGCAATCAATAATTTCTTGGATTCATGGCTTCGGATGAGGACCCCCAGGAGAGTAGTATTTGTGTGTACAATGATACTCTACCCTATTGGAAGAATTCATGAATTATACTTCCCAGGAGGAACAGGAATCATATATTCATGAAGTTAAACATGTAACTCGGACTGTATATTAGTAAGAGCATGAGCTAAGATTAAGAAAGATGGAACAGGACGATTGAGATGAATGATTTTGGATACGAAGTGAAATGTTATCTCTAGACGTGTGTGAAATATTGTGTATGACTCTATGCGGTGTATGAACACTCATAGTTACGTTATAGATTGCTTAAGTTCCTTAGAAGTGGTGTCTCGTTGATGATTTAAAGTTCCTTGATGGTGTTATGTCGTTTTTGGTCGAGATCATGTACTGGGAGAAATCTTAAATGAATCAAAACCCTATAAGAGGATTTGGTAGGGAATATAGTAACAAGAATTGGATAGTGTCAAGCTAATTTGGATAAGTTCATTCGAGCGCAAGATAAATCTGAATGTCAGACACTTTTATGGTTGTAGTCGCGTGGCTCCTGTGTATATATAACTTATGGGAGATGTTGGTCCTATTCTAAACTTTTGTGTGTCAGCGAGAAATTAATTCTAATAAGGGATGTCGGTGAGGTCCTAGTATTGTTTTGGATGGTGGACACTCTTGAGGATATGCATGATCTTATATGTAGACTGTTAGCTAATCAATGGTGCTTAGGAATCCCAGGTGTTCCACTGTTGGAATCAGAGTATCACAATGGAAGGTGATGGAAGAAAGAGCTCAATCAAGTCTATGGGGATCAAGGAGATAATTACTCGTAAGAATGGAGGTAAGGATAAGAGTAAGACAATGTCATGCTAATGGTTCTATCTCATTGGAGTAATGGAAGGAGATAATTACTCGTAAGAATGGAGGTAAGGATAAGAGTAAGACAATCTCGTGCTAATGGTTCTATCTCATTGGAGTAATGGAGGTAAGGATAAGAGTAAGACAATCTCGTGTGGCTTATTGGAAGTCTGGTTGTTATTTATCTTCTTGAAGAGTGTTTGGTTGGTTGATCACGGAGTATAAACATTCACACCGTGTTGGAGCGTAGGGTATCTTAATTGTCATAAGTGTATCGTTGTGGATGTACAAATTGAGGATGGAGTTACAAGTCACCACAAGTCAAATTGGTAGTTTTGAAATTGGGATTTCTGAAGGTGTAGTGCATAGTTGGTCATCTGTAGAGATGTCATGGAAGTCAGACATTTGGGGAAACCAACCTAGTGAACCATATTCGGTGTGAGATACTCTACCCTATTGGAAGAATTCATGAATTATACTTCCCAGGAGGAACGGGAATCATATATTCATGAAGTTAAACATGTAACTCATACTGTATATTAGTAAGAGCATGAACTAAGGTTAAGGAAGATGGTACAGGACGATTGAGATGAATGATTTTGGATACGAAGTGAAATGTTATCTCTAGACGTGTGTGAAATATTGTGTATGACTCTATGCGGTGTATGAACGAACACTCATAGTTATGTTATAGATTGCTTAAGTTCCTTAGAAGTGGTGTCTTGTTGATGATTTAAAGTTCCTTGATGGTGTTATGTTGTTTTTGGTCGAGATCATGTACTGGGAGAAATCTTAAATGAATCAAAACCCTATAAGAGGATTTGATAGGGAATATAGTAACAAGAATTGGATAGTGTCAACCTAATTTGGATAAGTTCATTCGAGCGCAAGATAAATTTGAATGTCATACACCTTTATGGTTGCAGTCGCGTGGCTCCTGTGTATATATAACTTATGGAAGATGTTGGTCCTATTCTAAACTTTTAGGTGTCATGGAAGTCAGACATTTGGGGAAACCAACCTAGTGAACCATATTCGGTGTGAGTAACTCTTGGGTGTATCACTATTACAGATAACGAGAACCCTAAGGAGTGATGTTGGAAGAAACTTACTAAGTGGTGATTTGGAAGGGATTAGTTCAGTATATTGTATGCGTTAGTAAGGTGTAAATTGATTAGTCGGAATATGGCAATCAATAATTTCTTGGATTCATGGCTTCGGATGAGGACCCCCAGGAGAGTAGTATTTGTGTGTACAATGATACTCTACCCTATTGGAAGAATTCATGAATTATACTTCCCAGGAGGAACAGGAATCATATATTCATGAAGTTAAACATGTAACTCGGACTGTATATTAGTAAGAGCATGAGCTAAGATTAAGGAAGATGGTACAGGACGATTGAGATGAATGATTTTGGATACGAAGTGAAATGTTATCTCTAGACGTGTGTGAAATATTGTGTATGACTCTATGCGGTGTATGAACACTCATAGTTACGTTATAGATTGCTTAAGTTCCTTAGAAGTGGTGTCTCGTTGATGATTTAAAGTTCCTTGATGGTGTTATGTCGTTTTTGGTCGAGATCATGTACTGGGAGAAATCTTAAATGAGTCAAAACCCTATAAGAGGATTTGATAGGGAATATAGTAACAAGAATTGGATAGTGTCAAGCTAATTTGGATAAATTCATTCCAGCGCAAGATAAATCTGAATGTCATACACTTTTATGGTTGTAGTCGCGTGGCTCCTGTGTATATATAACTTATGGAAGATGTTGGTCCTATTCTAAACTTTTGGGTGTCAGCGAGAAATTTATTCTAATAAGGGATGTCGGTGAGGTCCTAGTATTGTTTTGGATGGTGGACACTCTTGAGGATATGCATGATCTTATATGTAGACTGTTAGCTAATCAATGGTGCTTAGGAATCCCAGGTGTTTCACTGTTGGAATCAGAGTATCACAATGGAAGGTGATGGAAGAAAGAGCTCAATCAAGTCTATGGGGATCAAGGAGATAATTACTCGTAAGAATGGAGGTAAGGATAAGAGTAAGACAATCTCGTGCTAATGGTTCTATCTCATTGGAGTAATGGAGGTAAGGATAAGAGTAAGACAATCTTGTGTTAATGGTTCTATCTCATTGGAGTAGTACGAGAGAAGTGAATTAATAGGAGTAGAGACTTGCAACTAATCAATGGTGCTTAGGAATCCCAGGTGTTCCACGGTTGGAATCAGAGTATCACAATGGAAGGTGATGGAAGAAAGAGCTCAATCAAGTCTATGGGGATCAAGGAGATAATTACTCGTAAGAATGGAGGTAAGGATAAGAGTAAGACAATCTCGTGCTAATGGTTCTATCTCATTGGAGTAATGGAAGGAGATAATTACTCGTAAGAATGGAGGTAAGGATAAGAGTAAGACAATCTCGTGCTAATGGTTCTATCTCATTGGAGTAGTACGAGAGAAGTGAATTAATAGGAGTAGAGACAAATTCGGGGGCGAATTTCAATTTAGGGGGGGATGTAATATCCCATATATTGGTCGATTGATTCATTTGATCAATCTATTGACATGAATTAATTATTTGATTAATTAAAATGTGTCACCAGTGGGGTTTGAACTCAGGACCTCTTTGAAATAGTACAAGCCTTACCACTAGGCCAATGATTTTGTTGTTGAATGCTTATGCAATGAATAAATGTTAATCTAAATCTTGATTAAGATAGATTAATGAACTAATTTAGTGTTATAAATCTGTTTTGGACGCAGTCAGAGACATTGGAAAGCTCTTTCAATGCTCTATCATATAGTGATGAAAAAACATGATTATATGTCAATTATTGATAGTATAATGATTGAACCATTGATTTCTTCTGGAGCTTTCTTAAGCTTTGGTAATTCAGATGCCCAAATTGTCTTTGCTAGAGCTCGAGATTCTCCTTTTCAGCTTTTGACACCATCAAGCATTGCCCTTGCTCAGCTACTTTACTTCCTAAAGATATGGCTTGAAGCACAAACATCCTGTTTTCCTTCATCGACGTCATAAACAACAAGCCTTTGTTCTCATGGAATACTTTACAAGTTCCCTGTTTGATCAAAAATATTAGAGCCTTCTCCTGCATTTGCCCTATGCTGAATAGATTATTATGTAGTCCTGGAACATAGTAGACATCTTGGATAAAAGCAACAATACCATCAATTTTCACCTTTATGGTTCCTTTGCCGAGAACCTCCAACTTCATGCCATTGCCTAACTTGACATTGCAATTAAAAGAATCATCAAGTTGCGTAAACCAATGTTTTCTGCCCGTCATATGGTTGCTACAACCTGAGTCTAAGAACCACAAAGCATCATGTTGCTCATCGTTTTCCATAGCCATCAACAACATTTCTTCATTGAACTCACTTGTGTAATGTGCCTGAGGGGACCACTCAGGACACTTGTTCCTGTAATGGCCTAATTTGTGGCAATGAAAGCATTCAACTGTTTCCTTGCTTCTTGAAGCACTGCGTCCTCTGCCTCTTCCCTGATAATTACCACGACCTCTGCTTCTTCCTCTACCGTACTCAACTCCAACCCTTAGAGCCTGATCATATGTGACAGTTTTCCTGACCAGCTTCTGTTCGTGCACCAGCAAAGAGATTTGTAGCTCATCAACAGTCAATTCATCCAGATCCTTAGACTCTTCTATCGAACACACCACATAATTAAATTTGTTCGTCAGAGTCCTAAGTATTTTCTCAATAATCTTCACATCTTCAACCGTTTCTCCATAATTTCTCATGGAATTAGAAACAATCATGACTCTGCCAAAGTAGTCGTTAATCGTCTCTCCTTCCTTCATCTCCAACACCTCAAACTCTCTCCTTAAAACCTGAAGTTGAGCTCTCTTAACCCTGGCACTGCCTTGGAATTTGGTTTTCATGGATTCCAAAAGTTCCTTGGCAGTTCCCTTCTTTGTGGTCGTCTTAAGGACAATTTTATCTATGCTACTAAATAGATAATTCTTAGCCTTAAAATCTGTTAGCTTCATTTCCTCCAAAGCTTTAGTTTGTTCTGCGGTTGGTGTTGTTCCTGTGGCTGGTTCTGTCAAGCCCTATTTCACTACCGTCCAATACTCCTTTGAACGCAGCAAGTTCTCCATCAAGAGACTCCAGTGATCATAGTCTCCATCAAAGATCGGAATGCAAGCCTTCGCGAAATTCGCGTCACCCATTCTAAATTCTTTTGGAACACACTTACTCTCTGTAATCGTCTCTCTCTCTCTGTGTTTACCCTACCCAGAGATCCTCCCTTGAATACTCTCTTTGTGTTTCCCTTCCCAATCACCACCAGATTGTTGTCAGTTTTTGTATAACCGCTCTGATACCATTTGTCAAAAAGAATTACTGAGCCTAAAAACTGTATTCCTTTATTAATTCAGATGTAGCAATATATACTACACCAGTTATTTTACAAAGTAACTGCCTCCTAAATACTTGGTCCTCAATGCTACTAACGTGCTAACAACTTTGATATAGCAAATACACTAACTGACAGAAAAACAATTAAAAAACCAGGACTGACTCAACATACTTTATAAATAAACAAATATAAATAAAATATCTTTTTGACAATTTTAGTAAGTGTCGCTACAAGTAAAAAATATAAATAAAACATTAAATTATTTAGTTCTATTTAGCCTTGTTTGAAGTCACATCTTTCCGGGGCTTATATATCTCAATACAAATAAAACATTAAATTATTTAGTTCTATTTAGCTTTGTTTAAAGTTAACATCTTTTCTTTCAGGAGCTTATATATCTCAATAGATTTGAGAATAGTTTGATTTCATTGCAATCGGATGTCTTCCTAAATCCTTTTGATTCTAAATGAATGTTTGTAAAACTTATTTTAAAGAAATTATTTTTCACTATCCTTTTTGCATTATAACTTAACAATAATGGCTTAAATAGTAGTAACCATGTATGACTCCAATTTCCAATTTCGTTAACCGTATATTATATTTCAATAGATTCCTCGTTAATTAAAATTGACCCGTGTATGTATGTATGTGTAACCAACCAACCATCAACCACAAGTAATTGGTTATTTTTACAATTTGTATGCCTTTATTTTCTTTCTTTATTACACGTTGCTCCAATATTGGTTGAAATAGAAACTAAAACATGCACCTGTCTAAAACAGTTACTAAAATTTCTCAAATCTTGTGGTCGTCAAGCACTGTGTATAATATATGGGACCCAAATATACCTTACACTTGTGAGTAAGTGAAAGCATAGCCCCATAAATTAAGTTAATTTTATAAATTAAAAAATATAGTATCTTGAGTGATATATCTATAGGAATCTTACTGTTACACATGGAACACAAACATTGGATACAAATGATCTGAAGATTCTGATCCATGAACTGATTACAGAATTGCCAAGTGTATAAAGAAAATCTCCAACTAGCCATAGCTTTAGATAACACACGATAAGAGCATCTGTATTATAAATACAGACTCATATTCATCTTACAAAATCACCATTGATAAGAATACAATTATCAAAAGCATAACAATCTTTTCAATTTCATTGCAATATACACACACGATGGCCGCATCATCATCATCATCCATGGCTCTCTCTTCTCCAACCTTGGCTGGCAAGCAACTCAAGCTGACCCCATCAAGCCAAGAATTGGGAGCTGCAAGGTTCACCATGAGGAAGTCTGCTACCACCAAGAAAGTAGCTTC